>NW_006922355.1:411435-419334 GCF_000298275.1 Orycteropus afer afer
TATTGTAAAAGTCAAGGAAAGGTTTATCTATAGAAGAAAATTTTCTTTGTTGGTTACCAGGGGTGGGAGGGGAGGGGAGGGGAGGGAACACAGATAGATAGAGATAAGTTTTGATTTATTTGAGTGAAAAGAAGGACAATGTACCAAATGCAAGTTATCAATATGGTGACGTTGAGGAAGAGAAAGACAGAGAGGTACATGAGAGGTACAGACAACAAACATGAACACTTTTACACATACAGTATTGCATTGTCAGTGAAGGCAAACATGGGTATATGAGTGGATAGATGGGTGGACAGATGGGTGGATAGGCTGAGATAGTAGGTATCTCTATGAAGTGGGGAATGTACCCAAGAACATATATACGGTTGGCAGACAATGGTCCTATAAGTTTATGTGTATGATCTGAATTCTCAGGTGTATAGTAGAGCTGACAAGAGGCAAGGTGGTAGTCACTGTTTGGTCACAACCAGCTACCCAGAGGGACAGAGTAGTTGAATGTGTGGGCTCGGGACCATAGTCGCCGGTGACATCAAGCTCAATTGGTATAACATACTACACAAAACATTGTTCCACCTCCTACTTTGGCGAGGAGCGACTGGGATCTTAAAAGCTTGCAAGCTGCCCTCTAGATGCAACGATGGGTCTCTCCTCATCCAGAGCAAAGAAGAATGAAGAAAACCAAATATTCATGGATACAATGAGTCCTAGTGAATGGTACACCATCCAATCTGCAGCCTATATGACTATGAGACCAGAAGAACTAGGTGGTGCCCAGCTACCAATGTCAACCAATTGGAAGGGGATATATGTAGGAGATCCTGGATAGAGTAGGAGAACAATGTGGACAAAACTCAAAATCATTTGGAGGACAAAAAATGGGGGGACCAGGTTTGCTCCGATAGAGCCTGGTGGAACCACTGAGACTAGAGCCCCTAGCTGCCCACTAGGTCTGGAATTGAACCCACACCTGTGGCTTCCAGCTAAGCAAAATAGAGGTATATGAGTTGACCATTTACCTGAGGTAGATACACTCCTTGGAAAGAACAGTAATGGGAGAAAGAAGGGCTGCTTATGCACAAGAAGACATCTCAGGGGGCAGGAGGGCATGGAGAAATGGACACAGGGAAGAGGTAATTATCAGGAGTAAGTGGGAGGGGAGCTGTTGCATTGTGGTAAATTGTGGTCAATGTCATAAGACAAAGTGTATGTGAACTGCTATATGGAAAGTGAATTTCCTCTGTAAATTTTCACCCAAATCACAAGAACATAAATAAATAAATAAATAAAAGAGAGGAAAGGAAGAAAAGACTAAAATGGATGTCAGAACACACTCTGAAACTTCCCCTTGAATGGAGAGTTGCTAAAGCAAATGGAAGAAATTACAAGGTAAAAGTGCTAAACAGAAGATTCCAAAGAGCAGCTCGAGAAGACAAAGTCAATTATTATAATGAAATCAGTAAAGACACGGAGTTGGAAACCAAAAGGAAAGAACACTCTCAGTATTTCTCAAGCTGAAAGAACTGAAAAGAAAAAATTATCAAGCCCTGAGTTGCAATATTGAAAGATTCTATTATATGATGCAGGAAACATCAAAAGAAGATGGAAAGAGTACATAGAGTCACTGTACCAAAAAGAAACAGTTGATGTTCATCCATTTCAGGAGGTAGCATATGTTCAAGATCCAATGGTAATGGAGAAAGAAGTCAAAGCTGCACTGAAGGAAGTGGCAAAAAACAAGGCTCCAGGAATTGATGGGATACGCATTGAGATGTTTCAACAAACGGATGCTATACTGGAAGCACTCACTTGGCTATGCCAAGAAATTTGGAAGACAACTACCTGCCCAACTGACTGGAAGAGATCTATATTTGTACCCATTCCAAAGAAAGGTGATTCCACAGAATGTGGAAATTATCATACAATATCATTAATATTGCATGCAAGTAAAATCTTACCACAGATAATTCGAAAATCGTTTTAGGAGTATATTGACAAAGAACTTTCAGAAATGCAAATTGGATTTAGAAGACGATGTGGAAAAAGCGAAATCATTGCTGATGTCAGATGGATCTTGGCTCAAAGCATAGAATACCAGAAAGTTGTTTACTTGTGTTTTATTGACTATGCAAAAGCATTTGATTATATTGATCATAACAAATTGTGGATAACATTGAGAATATGGGAATTGTAGAATACTTAATTGTGCTCATGAGGAACTTGTACATAGACCAGGAGTTTGTCATTTGAACAGAACAAGGGAACACTGCATGGTTTAAAATCAAGAAGGGAGTGAGTCAGGGTTCTATCCTTTCACCATAATTATTCAATCTGTATGCTGAGCAAATAATCTGAGAAGCTGGACTCTGTGAAGAAGAATGTGACATCAGGATTGGAGGAAGACTATTTAACAACCTGTGCTATGCAGACAACACAACTTTGCTCACTGAAAGTGAGGATGACTTGAAACACTTACTGATGAAGACTGAAGACTACAGTCTGCAATATGGATTACATCTCAATATAAAGAAAACAAAAATCCTTGCAATGGGACCAATAAGCAGCATCATGATAAATGAAGAGAAGATTGAAATTGTCAAAGACTTCATATTACTTGCTTCTACAATCAACATCAATGGAAGCAGCAATCACGATATAAGATGTCATATAGCATTGGGAAAATTTACTGCAAAAGACCTCTTTCAACTGCTGAAGAGTAAAGATGTTTTCTTGAAGACTAAGGTGCGCTTGACACAAGCCTTGGTATTTTTAAGCACCTTATATGCATGTGAGAGCTGGATGATGAAAAAGGAAGACCAAAGAAGAGTCAATGCTTTTGAGTTGTGGTGTTGGCAAAGAATGCTGAAACTACCATGGACTGCTAAAAGAACTAATAAATCTGTCTTGGAAGAGGTGCAACTGGAATGCTCCTTAGAAATGAGAATGGCCAGACTTCATCTCACCTACTTTGGTCATATTGTAAGAAGGGACCATTCCCTGGAGAAGGATAACATGTTTGGTAAAATGGAGGGACAATAGAAAAGGGGAAGGCCCCCAAGGAGATGGATTGACACAGTGGCTTCAATGATGGGCTCAGGTATAGCAAAGATCGTGGGGTTGGCACAGGACTGGGCAGTTTCGTTCTGCTGTACATGAGGTCACTATGAGTCAGAGGCAACTCAACGGCACCTAACAATAACAACAGCAACCATGGAGACATGGGCCACACCTCACTCTCCAATGAATCACCCCTCCATCACTGTCATCAAGTTGCATCCATCTAATAGTGACCCTTCCTTGGGTTTCTGAGGTGGTATCTCTACGGAAGTTGATTGCCCCATCTTTCCTCTGAGGAGTGGCTAGTGGGTTTGAACCACCAGCCTTCTGGTTAGCAGTCAAATGCCTTAGGCACTATGCCACCAGAGCTCCTCTCCACTGAATAAGCAAATGCAAATGTAGTTAAGCCTAGAAGCCTGATTGGGTTGAGATGAGTCATGTGTAAGGGCCAGTGAATTCTCACCCATGCAGGCCCTGGGAAAAGATTACCGGTAGTCCTCGACTTAAGACAGGGTTCTGCTCCAACAATTCTGTCAGAAGTTGGTTCTGATGTAAGTCAATTACCTTTTACTTTTTTAAGTTTTTACTGTTACTGCCTTTTATTATCATTATCTTTATAAACCTGATCTTTGAACATCTGTGAGTGAGCATGATTAAATTACATGTTGCAACACTGTATACAGTACATATTGCTAATGATGAGGTTTACCAAAACAGAACAGATAGTCATCAGTGTGGTTCATTGTAACTACTTCCAATAAGTCTTAAGTTCCCAACTCTGTAATTCATTATGAAGTGTTTATTTTTGTTTCTCCTTGGATCTCTTTTGTTTCTGTATGTCTTGCAAATTAGACATCGAAAGCTTGTCCCAGACTAATTTCTCAAGGATATTTGTATATATTAGTCAAAATCTTGGAATACTGTCTTCCTCAGGAGCAAAGGGCAGGTATGCTTACTGCCTATTTTAAAAGGTTTGGACTCCTTAAGCTCAGGGTCCCTCTCCCTCATCCATTGTGTGTGCAGTATAATCTGACCCTCTTTGCATCACCTCGTGGGAATTGAGGCTCAGGTTACCAGTGCAACATTGCTGATACTCTGGATGTTTTGTTATGAGTAGTAAATTTTTCTTTTTCTTTGATCTGGGGCCTCAGCCTCTAGGGAATTGTAGCAGTCCAACTTAGTAGTCTGGAAGTATGTGAATACTGGGCCCTTCCTCATTCTTGACTTCCTATAATGCACATGCTTTATGATACACACAGACCTAAGACTTGATTTCTTACATAAGGAAGTTTGCAATCTAGTTAAGAGGCAAAGCATAAACTTTATACTACAAAGATACATAATTGTTTGATTGTAATATTACTGATACATTACATAGGAAGACATTGTCCTCTAAGAACTAAGGGACATCCTCCCACTACCTCCATCAACCATGGTTCCTTAGAGGTGGGCTGCTGAGCAGAAAAGTAACTCTATCCTATCAAAAATGCTCATGAACAATGAGCTACAAATTCCAGAGAGGAGAGATGGGTGGTCTTTTGGTGCTGACAAGTACCAGAAATCCTTGAGGGAGCCACCATTCTATGCACTCTGGGGTGGGTTGGGAAAATGCCATACCATTTTCCACAATGATTGTACCATTTTGCTGTCCAAACAGCAGTGTAAGAGAGTTCCAATCTCTTCACAGCCTCACCAGCATTTGTTATTTTCTGTATTGAACCTTTCTATTATTGCTGGGGTGAGATTATATCTCATTATTGTTTTGATTTGTATCTCTCTAATGACTAATGATCATGAACATTTCCTCATGTCTTGGTTGGCTGCCTGTATATCTTCTTTAGTGAAGTGTCTTTCATTTCCTTTGCCCATTTTTGAATTGGCTTGTTTGTCTTTTTAGTGTTGAGGTGCTGAAGTTTTCCATTAATTTTGGGGATAAGTCCCTTGACAGATATGTCATAGGCAAATATTTTTTTCCCATTCTGTAGGTTTTCTTTTTACCCTTTTGGAGAAGTCTTTCAATGCACATAAGAATTTGATTTTTAAAAGGTCGCAGTCATCTAGCTTCTCTTCCACTCTCTGTGCATTTTGCATTGTGCTTGATAATCTATTATGTCATAAATTAGGACCCCTAGATTTGCCCCTATTTTCTCTTAGGTGAGGTTTATAGTTTTGGGTTTTACATTTAAGTCTTTGATCCAACTTGAGTTAGGTTTTGTGTATGGGGTGAGGTATGGGTCTTTGTTTCACTTTTCTACAATTCGATATGCAATTTCACCAGCATCATTTGTTAAAGAGGCTATCTCTTTACCATTTAATGGGTTTTGGTCTTTTGTCAAAGATCAGCTGTCCATAAATGGATAGATTTATTTCTGAGCTTGAGATTCTGTTCCATTGATCTATCTGTCTATCATTGTACCAACATCACACTGTTTTAACTACTGTGGTGTGTAGTAGGTTTTGAGATCTAGAAGTGTGAGACCTCCCACTTTGGTTTTTTTCTTCACCACTGCTTGACTTATCTGAGGTCTCTTTCCTTTCCATATGAAACTAGTGATTGGCTTTTCCATGTTCTTAAAAAATGTTGATGGAATCTGGATTGGGATTACATTAAATATGTACATTGCTTTGGGTAGTATTGACATTTTCACAATGTTCAGTCTTCCTATCCATGAACAAGGCAGGTTCTTTCATTTAGATAGGTCCCTTGTAGTTTCTTGTAGTAGTGTTTTGTAGTTTTCTTTGTGTAGGTCTTTTGTGCCCCTGGTATGATTTATTCATAAATATTTTCTTTTTGGTAGCTATGGTAAATGGTATTGCATTCCTTATTGCCTTTTCAAAGGCCTCTTTGCTGATTTAGAGGAATTCAACTGATTTTTGTGTGTTGACCTTGTGTTCTGCCACTTTGCTGAAGCTTTCTATTGGTTCCAGTAACATTTTTTTGCTGAGTTTCTTGGTATATATATAATCATGTCATCTGCAAATAAAGATAGATTTACATACTCTTTGCCAAATTGGGTGCCTTTTGTTTCTCTTTCTTGCCTTATTGCCCTGGCTAGAACTTTCAGTACAATGTTGAATAGAAGTGTCTGGTTCCCATTCACAAGGGGAATACTTTGAGTCTTTCTCTATTAACAATAATTTTGGCTGTTGGTTTTGTGTATATGCCCTGTCTTATGTCGATGATTTTCTCCTCTATCCTTTTATTGCTGAGAGTTTTGAATAGGAATGAGTGCTGGATTTTATCAAATGTCTTTGCTGTCTTGATTGATATTATCATACGATTATTTTCTTTTGATTTGTTTATGTGGTGGATTACACTGATTGTTTTTTTGATGGTGAACCATCCTCACATACCTGATATGAATCCCACTTGGTCAGGATGTATTATTTTATTGATATGTTGTTGGATTCTTTTGGCTAGGATTTTGTTGAAGATTTTTTTGTCTTATTTGTGAGGGATATAAATCTGTAGTTTTCCTTTTTAGTGATATCTTTTCCTGGTTTTTGTATCAGTGCTATGTTTGTTTCATGGGAGTACTCAATCTTTTTCTATATTCTGGAGTTGTTTGAGTAGTATAGGTGTCAATTCTTCCCTGAACTTTTGGCAGAATTCTCCAGTGAAGCTGTCTAGGCCAGGACTCTTTTCTTGTGGGGAGTTTTTTTTTTTTTTTTTTTTAATGAATTGCTCAATTTCTTCTTTTGTTATGGGTTTGTTCAAGTATTCTATCTGACTGGGATAGTTTAGGTAGGTCTTGTGTTTCTAGAAACTTGCTCATCTCTTCTTTCCCTAATCTATCGGAGTACAGTTCTACATAATATTCTGTCAATATCTTTTTTTTATTTCAGTTGGTTCTGTTGTGATATCTCTCTTTTCCTTTATTATTCATGTTATTTGTATCTTCTCTTTCTTTTCCTTTGTTAAATTTTCCAGTGGTTTGTCAATTTCATTAATATTTTTGAAGAACCAGCTTTTTCCTTTGTTGATTTTCTGTATTTTCTTTTTCTGGTTCATTTATTTCTGCTCTGATCTTTATTATTTCCTTACTTCTGGATACTGTAGGTTTGTTTTGTTGCTCTTTTTCTAATTGTTGGAGTTGTTGAGTTAAAGTGTTGATTTTGATTCTTTCCTCTATATTTCATGTGTGCATTTATGGCTAACAATTGACATCTGAGTACTGCTTTTACTGTGTCTCATAGATTTTAGTAAGTTGTATCTTCATTCTCAGTCAGCTGCAGGGATCCAGGTGAGGAGAGGAACTCAGGCATGCCCAAAGCAGCAGGGCGGGAGAGTGGGAGAAAGGGGATTAAAAGGCCTAGGAATCTGGACAGAGGAGGAGTCAGCCACAGGGACTCAGGTAAGGGTGGTGCGAGAGGTTTCCAACAGGGAGACAAACTTGTCTGTCAGTTTGTCCTACCATGTTGATGTGTTGATGTGAATTTTGAGGCAGAGACACTGGTGTTTCAAACCCAGCAGGATGCAGATGGTACACGGGTATCAGCCCAGCTTACAGACTGAGACAGACTAGGAAGAAGGAAGAGATTGTTCACTTTTCAAATAACTGGCCAGGGAAAACCTTATGAAGAGCAAAGAAACACTGTTTGATACATTACCACACAACTTTATGAATAGTCAGCTTAGGTTTGAAGGCTGTCAAAATAGGACTGGGAAAGAGCTACATCATCTGAGTAAAGCCAGCCTTACTCTTATGGATAAGGTAATGCTTTCAAGACTTCCATTTGCTGATGTGGCACCACTCAAATTGAAGATAAACAGCTGCAGACATCCATTAATCATCAGAACATGGAATGTATGAAGTATGAATCTAGGAAAATTGGAAGTTG
>NW_006922355.1:419434-420110 GCF_000298275.1 Orycteropus afer afer
ATGGCATTCATCATCACAAAGGATGTTTCAAGATCTGTCCTGAAGTACAATGCTGTCAGTGACAGGATAATATCCATATGCCTACAAGGAACACCCATTAATACGACTATTACTCAAACTTATGCACCAACCACCAAAGCCAAAGATGAGGAAATTGAAGATTTTTATCAACGTCTATAGTCTGAAATTGACTGAACATGCAATCAGGATGGGTTAATTATCACTGGTGACTGGAATGCAAAAGTTGAAAACAAAGAAGAATCACCGGTAGTTTTAAAATTTAACCTTGGTGACAGAAATAATGCTTGAACTCGCATGGTAGAATTTTGCAAGACCAATGACTTGTTCATTGCAAACACCTTTTTTCAACAACAGAAACTGCGTCTCTACACATGGACTTCACAAGATGGAACACACAGGAATCAGATTGACTACATCTGTGTCCAGAGGCAGTGGAAAAGTTCAATATCTTCAGCCAAAACCAGGCCAGTATCTGATTGTGGAACAGACCATCAACTGCTCATATACAGTTCAACTTGAAGTTTAAGACAATTAAAATAAGTCCAAGAGAATCAAAGTATGATCTTGAATATGTCCCTCCTGAATTTAGAGACCATCTAAAGAATAGATTTGATGCATTGAACACCAACAACCCAAAACCAGAAGAATTGTGGGA
>NW_006922355.1:421420-432836 GCF_000298275.1 Orycteropus afer afer
TGAGGCACTTACTGATGAAGGTTGAAGAATACAGTCTGCAGTATGGATTACATCTCAATATAAAGAAAACAAAAATTCTCAAAACTGGAGCAAGGAGCTGCATGACATAAATGGAGGGAAGATTGAGGTTGTCAAAGAATTCACATTGCTTGGTTCTACAATCAATGCCAATGGAAGCAGCAGTCAGAACATTAGATGACGTGTAGCATTGGGAAAGTCAACTGCAAAGGAACTGTTTCAAGTGCTGAGAAGCAAGGATGTCTCCTTGAGGACTAAGGTGTGTGTGACAGAAGCCATGATATTTCCAGTTGCCTCGTATGCATGTGAGGACTGGACAATGAATAAGGAAGATTGAAGAAGAGTTGATGCTTTTGAGTTGTGATGCTGGCGAAGAATGGTGAAAGTACCATGGACTGCTAAAAGAACTAACAGATCTGTCCTGGAAGACGAGCACCTGAAATGCTCCTTGGAACCGAGAATGGCCAGACTTTGTCTCACCTATTTTGGTCATGTTGTCAGAAAGGACCATTCCTTGGAGAAGGATGTCATGCTTGGTAGGGTGGGATGGAGGGTCGATGAAAGAGGGGAAGGCCTTCAACGAGATGGATTGACATGGTAGCTGCAATGACGGTCTTAAATATAGGAGGGATCATGGAGCTGGCACAGGATCGGGCAGTGTTTCATTCTGCTGTGAATGGGGTCGCTATGAGTCAGAAATGACTTGACAGTATCTAACAACAACAAAAATAGCATCTTCATTCTCATTTGTTTCTCGGATTTTTTTTTTTTTTTAATATCACCTTTTATTTCTTCTCTTCTCCTGTAGTTTTGGAGAAGTGTGTTGTTCAGTTACCACAATTATAATTTTTTTTTTCTGTTGGTCTTCCTATTATTGATTTCTAATTTTATGGCATTGTGACCTGAGAAGATGCTTTGTGACATTTCAATGTGTTTGAATTTATTGAGGCTTGTTTTGTGTCCTACCATATGATCTATTCTGGAGAATTATTTATGTGCACTGGGTAAGAATGTGAATTGTACTTTTTTTTGCGGGGCAGAGTGCTCTGTATGTGTCTGAGGTGAAGTAGTTTGATTGTATTGTTGACTTCTTCTGTATCTTTGTTGAGTTTTTTTTTTTTCCTAGTTGATCTGTCCCTCCCTGAAAGTGATGTGTCAAAATACAAACAAACAAACAAACAAACAAACTCACTGCTGTCGAGTTGGGTCTGACTCATAGTGACACCTCCTTGGGTTTCTGAGATGGTGTCACCCCAGAAGTAGATTGCCCAATCTTCCCTCTGAGGAATGGCTGGTGCATTTGAACTGTCAGCTCTCTGATTAGCAGTCAAATGTCCTAAGCACTACACCACCAGAGCTCCTAGTGTGTCAAAGTCTCCTACTATTGTTGTAGAGTTGAATATTTTTCCTTTCAATTCAGTTAATATTTGCTTTATGTATTTTGGAACTCTTTCATTGGGTGCATAGATATTTATTATGGTAATGTCTTCTTGGTCAATTGACCCTTTTAACATCATATAGGGGAGCTCTGGTAGCATAGTGCCTAAGGCACTTGACTGCTAACCAGAAGGCTGGCAGTTCAAACCCACCAGCCACTCCTTGGAAGGAAGGTTGGGCAATCCTACTTCCATAGTGATACTGCCTCAGAAACCCAAGGAGGGATCGCTATGAGTCAGGGCCAACTCGATGGCAAATAACAACAACAACAACAACAACATCATATAGTGTCCTTGTTTGTCCCTTATGCTGTTTTTCACCTTGAAGTCTATTTTATCAGAAATTAATATCACCATTCCTTCTTTGTTGTTGTTGCCATTTGCTTGATATAGTCTTTTCCACCCTCAATTTTTAATTTACTTTTATCTTTGTGTCTATGGTGGGTCTCTTGTAGGCAGCATATAGAAACGTCTTCTTTTCTTATGCAATCTGCCACTCTCTCTTGACTGGTGAATTTAGTCCATTCACATTCAGTGTAATTAGTGATAGGTATGAATTTATTTAAGTATGAATTTATTTGGACACTCTTCTGTGGATCTGGATCCTGTTGTGCTGTGTACAATTCTCCTTGAGTGAACAATCCATCATTTTGCCTGGTGATCTTGGATTTGTCACTCATTAGAGTCAACAGCCACACTGGCTGCCAACCTTGAGCCGGGGGCTTGGAGGCTGCTTTTTGCTTGGGTGTGGCTCTGTATTAAGGCTGGTGCCTTTGGTAGGCAGGCTGGTGACTTGGAGCCTGCTTTTTGATTGGGTGTGGCTGTTTATTAAGGCCAGAGGATGAGGTGGCAGGCTGGGAGCATGGAGGCTGCTTTTCACTTGGGTATGGCTCTATATTAAGGCTTGGGCCTGAGGTAGGCAGGCTGAGGGTTTGGAGGCTGCTTTTCATCTGAATATGGCTCTATATTATTCAGGGGCCTAGGGTATGCTGGGGCTTGGTGGTTGGCTTTTGCTTGGGTGTGGCTCTATATTAAGGCCAGTGCCTGAAGTAGGCAGTTGTAGGTGGGTTAAGAAGAACTAAGGGAGACAAACTTGTCTGTCAGTTTGTTGTCCTGTGGTGGCTGACATGTTGCTGTGAGACTGGAGGTTCTGCCACTGTGTTGCAAAATGCCAGCAGGGTTACCTATGGTGGAGAGTTTGCAGTGGAGCTTCTGGGCTTAGACATACTGGGAAGAAGGAAGAGGTCATACACTTCTCAAAGACTTGGTCAGTGGAAAACTTATGAATCTCAGTGAATTACTGTCTATTATATTACTGGAAAACTTTATTAACAGCCCTGAAACATTGTCTGACATAGTGCATCAGATCAGAAGGCACTGAAAATTTGACTGGAGAAGAGCTGACTCCTCAGAGTAGAGATGACCCTAATGATATGGGTAAAGTAAAGCTTCCAGGACCTCCATGGGCAGAAGCAGTGTGGTAGTTAAGTTTGTGTGTCAACTTGGTTGGGTCTGGTTGAGTCACTGGGCAACTAGATGTAGTATTCCCTATGATGAGACTGGTAATCAACTCCATGGTGGAATCTCCTGTGAACAGCTGAGTAGATGTCTTAGGGATGTGGTCTGCTTCCTTTATATAAGGAGAAACCTTGGGGAAAGGACTCTTGCTTATGGCATGCTTGAATCCTGGATGTATAGCTATGTCATTGTTCAGCAGCCTGCCATGCTCTGCCGACCTTAGAACTTTCAATGGACTTGAATTGATAGCCTGCTGTGTGGTTTGGTAACATCAGGACTGTGCCTTTTTATTTGTCAGCCTTGGGCTTGTCAGCCTCAGCATCTAGCAGCTGTCTGAGTGAATAAAAGCCTCTAGTTTCAGTGGGCCTGGAGCAGGATGCATAGCTGAAGCCCAAGGTTGAGGAGCTTTCACCCAGTCTCTTGAGCCTGGCACTTGGAACTTGGACTTCTAGCCTCCAAACTGAATAAACTCCTATTTGTTCAAACCATCCCATTTGTGGTATATTACTGTCGGAGTGGCACTACATAACCAAAACATGTGGCATGAGTAAAAATGAGCAGAAACAGATGCAAACACCCATTAATAATTGGAACATGGAATGTACAAAGCATGAGTCTAGGAAAATTGGAAATTGTCAAAAATGAAATGGAGCTTATAAAGATCAATATCCTAGGAATTAGTGAGCTGAAATGGACTGATTTCAAGAATTTTGAATCAGACAGCCATATGATCTACAATGTTAGGAGTGACAAATTGAAAAGGAATGGTGTCACATTCACCATCACAAAGACTGTTTCAAGATATGTCCTGTAGTACAATGCTGTGAGTGATACCATAATATCTATATGCCTACAAAGAAGACCAGTTAATACTACTATTATCCAAATTTACGCACCAAACACCAAAGCCAAAGATGAGGATTTTGAAGATTTCTAACAACTTCTGCAGTCTGAAATTGGTCAAATATGAAATCTAGATGTGTTGATTATCACTGGTGACTGGAATGCAAAAGTTGGAAACAAAGAATAGTTACCGGTAATTGGAGAATATGGCCTTGGTGATAGAAATAACACTGGAGATCACATGATAGAATCTTGCAAGACCAATGACTTATTCATTGCAAATACAATTTTTCAACAACATAAGGCATGACTATACACGTGGACTTCACCAAATGGAATACACAGGAATCTGATTAACTACATCTGTGGCAAGAGGCAATGGAGAATTTCCATATCTTTGACCAAAACAAGGCCAAGAGCTTACTGTGGAACAGACCATCAACTGCTCATATGAAAGTTCAAGTTGAAGTTGAAGACAATTAAAACAAGTCCACGAGAGGCAAAATATGGCATTAAATATATCCCTTCTGAATTTAGAGACCATTTAAAGAATAGATTTGATGCATTGAACACCAATGACCAAAAAACAGAGGAATTGTGGGATGACATCGAGAACATCATCCTTGAAGAAAGCAAGAGATCATTAAAAAGGCAGAAAAGGAAGAAAAGCCCAAAATGGATGTCAGAAGAGACTCTGAAACTTGCCCTTGAGTGCAGAGTAGCTAAAGAAAAGGGAAGAAATGACAAGATGAAAGAGCTGAACAGAAGATTTCAAAGTGCAGCTCAAGCAGACAAAGCAAATTACTATAATGAAATATGCAGACCTGGAATTAGAAAATGAAAATCAAAGAACACGTTTAGCGTGTTAATTTCTCAAGTTGAAAGAACTGAGGACAAAAATTTAAGCCTTGAGGTGCAATCCTGAAATATTCTATGGGAAAAATATTGAATGATGTAGGAAACATCAAAAGAAGATGGAAGGAATACACAGAGTCACTATACCAAAAAGAATTGGTGGATCTTCATTCATTTAAAGAAGTGGCATATAATTAAGGACCAATGGTACTGAAGGAAGAAGTCGAGTTGCACTGAAGGAATTGGCAAAGAACAAGGCTCCAGGAATTATTGGGATACCCATTGAGATGCTTCAACAAATAGATGCCCCACTGAAGGCACTCAGTTATGCCAAGAGATTTGGAAGACAGCTACCTGGCCAACTGACAGGAAGAAATCCATATCTGTACCCATTACAAAGATGAAGTGATATCACAGAATGTGGAAATTGCAGAATAATGAAATATCATCAATATCACATGCAAATGAATCATCACTGAAGAAAATTTAAAAAGAGTTGCAGCAGTATATTGACAGAGAGCTTCCAAAAATGCAACCTGGATTCAGAAGAGGACGTGTGGAATGAGGGATATCATTGCTGATGTCAGATGGATCTTAGCTGAAAGCAAAGAATACCAGAAAGATGTTTACTTATATTTTATTGACTATGCCAAAGCATTTGATTGTGTAGATCATAACAAATTGTGGATAGCATTGAGAATAATGGAGATTCCAGAATACTTGATTGTACTCATGAGGAACCTGTACACAGATTAAGAGTCTGTCATTCAAACAGAAAAAGGGAACACTGCATGGTTCAACATCAAGAAGGGAGTGCATCAAGATTGTATTTTCTCACCATACTTATTCAATTTGTATGCTGAGCAATAATCTGAGAAGCTGGATTATATGGAGAAGAACATGGCATCGGAATTGGAGGAAGACTCATTAACAACCTGCAATATGCAGACACAACTTTGCTTGCTGAAATTGAGGATGACTTGAAGCACTTACTGATGAAGATTAAAGACTACAGTCTGTAGCATGCATTACATCTCAATATAAAGAAAACAAAAATACTCACAACTGTTCCAATAAACAGTTTCACAGTGGATGGAGAAAAGTTTGAAGTTGTCAAGAATTTCATATTACTTGGCTCTACAGTTAACACCAATGGAAGTAGCAGACAAGATATCAGACGGCATATTACAATGGGTAAATCTGCTGCAAAGGACCTCTTTCAAGTGATGAAGAGCAAAGATGTATCCTTAAAGAGTAAGGTGCACGTAACCCAAGCCATTATATTTTCAACTGCTTCCTATGCATGTGAAAGCTGGACACTGAATAAGGAAGACCAAAGAAGAATTGATGCTTTTGAGTTGTGGTGTTAGAGAAGAATGCTGAGTATCATAGTCTGCTAAAAGGACTAACAAATCTGTCTTGGAGGAAGTGCAGCCAAATTGTTCCTTGGAAGTGATTATGGCCAGAATTCATCTCACCTACTTTGGTCATGTTGTCAGAAGGAACCATTCCTTTGAGGAGGGTATCATGTTTGGTAAAGTGGAGTGTCAATGAAGAAGGGAAAGGCTGTCAAAGAGATGGCACATTGCTTTCTGCTTAGGGGTCAGCAAAAAGAATTAGGATCCTTGAAATACAAGGGTTAGGCCTATAATGTGAAAAACTTTCTTTACTTCAAGTGTTTGAATGGAAGTTATAGCAATTTGTAGACTCAATCAGAGAATGCATTTGGGTATTTCTCTACACTGTAAATCAAAGTGTATATACATAATTTTGTTTAACATTTGAATTTCTGATATGAAATTGAAGAAGTGCTACTTTTCTTTTAATGACAAAGATACTTTTTTCACCTCGGACAAGCAAAAGGTACTGAAATGCACATTCACCTAAAGTGAACAGCATTGCACATTAACAAGGAGTCATTCTGTGAAATGTAAATATCTTTTCACTTCATGTCCCTGAATGGTAGTAATAGTGCTTGTTAATTCAAGCACAGATTGCATGGGTGTATTTCTCTACTGTATTAATCAAACTGTACAGGCAAAGTTAAATAACTGCAATTAATGAGGTGAAATGGAAAAAGTGCAAATTTTTCTTTTACTGACAAAGAAATGAGGAACTTTCTCATCTCTAACAACTCAAATGCACTGAAAGGCACATTTCACCTCTAGTAAACAGAATCACACCTTGTTTTTCAATGAAGTGAGTGTATAAGGAACTTTGGCATTCCTGTAAAAGTTTACTTCTGTAATTTGCAAATCATTTTAATTTCCTGTACAGGAATGAGAGTAACAGCATGTTGTTAACTCAATCAGGGGATACCTATGGATATTACTCTACTCTGTGAATCTTTGGCTATGTACTTAAGTTAGTATAAAACATATATTACTGATGTTAATTTAAAGAAGTATAACTTTTTCCTTTCTGCCAAGAACATTAGGAACTTTCTCAAATCTGACAACCAAAATGAACTTAAATGCACATTTCACCTAAAATTAACAGAACTACTTCTTGTTTCCGATGAAGGAAAGCTATAAGGAACTTTAGAATCCTTGAAATACAAGGATTAGTTGAATAATTTGAAAATCTCTTTTCACTCAAAGTACTTGAATGGCAGTTGCAGCACTTTGTGAACTCTATCAGAGAATGCATGTGGCTATGTCTCTACTCTGTATGTCATTATTTATACACATAATATGTTAAACATTTATAGTAGAGAAATGAAATTGAAGAAGTGTGTTTCCTTTTTGACTGAAACATGAGGTATTTTCTGATAGCTGACAATCAAAATGCTCTTAAATGCACATTTCACCTAAAGTGAACAGAACCACATACTGCTTTCTACTTAAGGCAGAGCATAAGGAAAATTAGGATGCTAGGAATACAAGGATTAGGTCTATAGTGTGAAAAACTTTTTTCATTTCAAGTATTTGAATGGCAGTTACAGCACTTTGTGAACTCTCAGAGAATATATGTAGGTATTTCTCTACACTGTAAATCAAAGTGTTGTTGTTGTTGTTATGTGCTGTTGAGTTGGACCCGACTCATAGCAACCCCTCCTTGGGTTTCCGAGGCAGTATCACTATGGAAGTAGATTGTCCCATCTTCCTTCTGAGGAGTGGCTGGTGGGTTTGAACCGCCAGCTTTCTGGTTTGCAGTCAAGTGCCTTAGGCACTATGTTACCAGAGCTCAAAGTGTATACACATAATTTTGTTTAACATTTGAATTCCTGGTATGAAATTGAAGAAGTGCTACATTTCTTTTAATAACAAAGATGTGAGGAAATTTTTTCACCTCAGTCAAGCAAAATGTATGAAAAGCTCATTTCATCTAAATTGATTAGCATCGTATATTGCTTTCAATTAAGTGAATATATAAAGGAATCCAAGATTTCCTGCAAAACAGAGTGAATTTCAATAACTTGCAAATAGATTTTAATTTCATTTAGAGTAATGGGAATAACAGTACATTTTTAAGTCAATCAGCAGATGCACATATATATATATACTTTGTAAATCTTTGCATATGTAAGTAAGTAAGAATACAGCACATATTAAGGAACTTAAATGAAGGAGTGTAACTTTTTACCTTACTGGAACAAATATGGGGAACTTTCTCATCTCTGACAACCAAGATGTACTTAAATGCACATTTCCCCTAAGTGAATAGAACTGCACATTACTTTTTTTATTGTTTTATTATTCTTTCATTTTAAGAGCTCGTTTTACATTCAATGTTATGTATACCTTGGTTTCATTCCCCATTTACCATGTCCAACCCTAACCCTGTCTCCTCTGTTCCCTACCCTGTAACTCTTCCCCTGTGCCCCTCATATTTATGCACTACTGTTTGTCCTGCATTTCCTCAATTTGAATCTGGTCTTCTGGTGCTCCATGGTCTACTGCTCTAAGGGATGTATTACCATAGGGTATGTTGGTGCATCATCCTGGGTTGAGTGGTCTGCATGTATATCTTATGAACTATTGGGCTGAGAGTTATTCCAGGCACAGAATGTATTCCAGGGCCATAGTACTGAGGGGTCTCATCAGATTTCATCTGTCCAGTAATTCTCGTCATTATTGAATTTTTTAAAAATTTTTTTCAACTTTTTTCCTCCCACTCTATCCAGGATTTCCAGATTTGATTCTTTCCTGAGTGGTTTGCATTGGTAGGTGGGCACCATCTATTTCTTCTGGTCTCGAGGGACATCTTGTCATATGCCTGATTGCTTCCAAATGTCACCCCCTATATATTTTTTGCATTCTTCTTCACTTTGGATGCTAGGAGACCATTAGCTGCATCATAGATGGCCACTTGAAAGTTTTTAAGACCCCAGTCATTACTCACCAATGTAGGAGGTGGAGCAAAGCTTTATGAATTTTGTTGTGCCTATTGAGTCTGGTGTCCCCCAGTACTATGGTCCTGAGATGGTAGATATATTGGATCTCTCTTCCAAAGTGTCTGGGTGTCTGTGCGGGATTACTCTATGTCTGTCTTCTATGGTTTCTGTAAGGATTGCAGGTATTTTGTATCACTGGTGTCTCTGCAAGTTTAGCCTTAGCTAAATCTATCCTTAGTCTAGAGTATACTCCTGTTCACCGACCCCCTGGTGTTTGATCTTAATGGTAATGCAGAATTGTGGACACATTGGTTGATATTAGCATCTGTCACCTATCTCTTATGTGCACAATTGGTGTCCTCCCATTTCCTAATGTTATCATGGTTATCGGATCTTTTTCTGTATATCCACCCCATACCCACGTCAGCGTGTAGATCCCAACTAGCCTGAAATTAATCCCTTCCCTTCCCTTCCCATCCCGGTAACCTACAAAGTGAGTTCCATTTCCCAAGCAATCCCTTCTCTGTCTTTTGACAGTAATGGACTCATACAGTATTTGTCTATCTGTGATTGACTTACAGTGTCCTCCAGATTCATTCATGTTGTGAGATGATTCGTGCATCTCTCATTGTTCTTTAATGTAGCATAGAATTCCATTGTGCGCACGTACCATCATTTGGTTATCCACTCTTCCTTTTATGGATATTTAGGTGGTTTCCATCTCTTTGCAATAGTGAAGTGTGCTGCGATGAACATTGGTGTACATATTTCTGTTCGTGTGCTATCTCTCATCTCTTTAGGATATGTTCCTAGGAATGGAGTTGCTGGGTCAAATAGTACTTTTATTTCCAGTTTTTTAAGGAAATACCATACCGTTTGCCACAATGGTTGTACCATTTCACAATCCCACCAGCAGTACACAAGCATTCCAATCTCTCCACAATATCGCCAGCATTTGTTATTTTCTGACCTGTTGAACTTTGCTATTATTGCTGGGGTGAGATGATATCTCATTGTTGTTTTGATTTGCATCTCTCTAATGATTAATGATCATGAGCAATTTCTCATGTGTTTGTTGGCTGTCTGTATATCTTCTTTGGTGAAGTGTCTGTTCAAGTCTTTTACCCATTTGTGAACTGGGTTATTTGTCTTTTTGGTGTTGAGGTGTTGAAATTTTCTATAGATTTTGGAGATAAGTCCTTATCAGATATGTCATAGGCAAATATTTTCTCCCAATCTGAAGTTTCTCTTTTTACCCTTTTGATGAAATCTTTCGATGCACACAAGAATATAATTTTTAAAATGTCCCAGTCATCTAGCTTCTCTTCTATCTCCTGCACATTCTGGGTTATGCTTGATCGTCTATTTATGCCATAAATTAGGGCTTCCAGATTTGCCCCTATTTTATCTTTGATGAGTTTTATAGTTTTGGGTTTTACATTTAAGTCTTTGATCCAGCTTGAGTTTGTTTTTGTGTATGGGGTGAGGTCTTGTTTCATTTTTCTACAGGTGGATATCCAGTTTTGCCAGCACCATTTGTTAAAGAGGCTGTCTCTTCCTCATTTAATGGGTTTTAGACCTTTGTCAAAGATCAGTTGTCCATAGATGCATGGGTCTATATCTGGACTTTTGATTCTGTTCCATTGGTCTATCTGTCTATCATTGTACCAATACCATGCTGTTTTGACTACTGTGGCTGTATGGTACTTCTTAAGATCCAGGAGTGTGAGACCTCCCACTTTGTTTTTCTTTCTCAGATGTGTTCTGCTTATCTGAGTTCTCTCTCCTCTCCATACTAAATTCGTGATTGGTTTTTCCATGTCCTTAAAAAAATTTGTTGGAATCTGGATTGAGATTATGTTAAATGTATAGACTGTTTTAGGTAGTATTGACATTTTCACAATATTCAGTCTACCAATCCATGAACAAGGTGGGTTCTTCCATTTATGTAGTGTCCTTGTTGTGTCTTGTAGCAGTGTGTTATAGTTTTCTTTGTATAGGTTTTTTGTGTCTCTGGTGAGGTTTATTCCCAAATATTTTATCTTTTTAGTAGCTATTGTAAATGGTATTGTTTCTCTTATTTCTTTATTGGAGGACTCATTATTGGTGTAGAGGAATCCAGCTGATTTTTGTATGTTGACCTTGTATCCTGTCATTTTGCTGAACTTCTGTTTTATTTCCAGTTGTTATTGTTGTTGTTAAGTGCCGTCGAGTCATTTCCGACTCATAGAGACCCCATGCACAGCAGAATGAAACACTGCCCGATCCCGTGCCAACCTCACAATCCCTGCTATACTTAAGCCCATCATCGCTGCCACCATATCAATCCATCTCGTTGAAAGCCTCCCCCTCTTTCATCGACCCTCCACCCTACCAAGCATGACATCCTTCTCCAGGGAATGGTCCCTTC
>NW_006922355.1:433566-434630 GCF_000298275.1 Orycteropus afer afer
TTTGTCATGATCCACACAATCAAATGCCTTTGCATAGTCAATAAAACACAAGTAAACCTCTTTCTGGTATTCTTTGCCTTGAGCCAAGAATTTCCACTAGTTTATTATTATTATTATTATTTTTATTGAATCCCTTGGATTTTCTATGTACAGGATAATATAATCTGCAAATAAAGATAGTTTTAGTTCCTTTTTGCCAATTTGTATGCCTTTTATTTCTCTTTCTTGCCTTATTGCCTGGGCCAGGACTTCCAATACAACGTTAAATAGAAGTGGTGATAGAGAGCATCCCTGTGTGGTTCCCGTTCATAAGGGGAAAGCCTTGAGTCTTTCTCTGTTAATAATGATGTTGGTCGCTGGCTTTGCATATATACCCTTTATTAGGTTGAGGAATTCCCTTCTATCCCTATTTTGCTGAGAGTTCAGAACAGGAATGGATGTTGAATTTTATCAAATGCCTTTTCTGCATCAATTTCTATAATCATATGGTTCTTTTCTTTTCTTTTGTTTATGTGGTGGATTACACTGATTGATTTTCTGATGTTGAAACACTCTTGTAAACCTGGTATGAATACCATATGGTCCGGGTGTATTAATTTTTTGATATGTTGTTGGATTCCATTGTCTAGAACAAAATATTAAACAAATGTTTAACAAAATGTTAAAGATTTTTGCATCTATGTTCATGAGGAATATTGGCTTAGTTTTCCTTTCTAGAGGTGTATTTCCCTCTTTTGGTATCAGTGTTATGCTTGCTTCATAAAATGAGTTTGGGAGTATTTCATCTTTTTCTATGTTCTGGAGTAGCTTGACTAGTATAGGTGTCAACTCTTTCCTGAATATTTGGTAAAATTCTCCAAGTGAAGCAATCAGGGCCAGGACTTTTCTTTGTGGGAAGTGTTTTTATGACCTGTTCAATTTCTTCTTGTGTTAGAGGTCTGTTCAAGTATTCTATCTTTGAGTGGGATAGTTTAGGTAGGTCTTGTGATTCTAGAAACTTGTCCATCAATTCTAGGTTCTCAAATCTGTTGGAGTACAGTTTTTCATAATATTCTGTCAGTATC
>NW_006922355.1:440568-444123 GCF_000298275.1 Orycteropus afer afer
AGAGGGTCTGTGCAATCCTTCTGCCTAGTCCGACATCTTGCTGGAACTCTCTGAGGGTTCTTTTATGTCCTAAAATATGGTCTCTTTGGGAGAAGGATCCACATGCACTGGAGAAGAATGTGAATTGTGCTTTTTTTGGACAAAATGCTCTGTATATGTCTATGAGGTCGAGTGCGTTGATTGTCTTGAGTTCTTCTGTATCTTTGTTGAGTTTTTTTTTTTCCTAGTTGACCTGTCCCTCTCTGAAAGTGGTGTGTTAAAGTGTCCTACTACTATTGTAGAGTTGTCTACTTTCCCTGTTAATTCAGTTAATATTTGCTTCATGTATTTTGGAGTACTTTCATTGGGTGCATAAATATTTATTATTGTAACATCTTCTTTGTCAATTGACCTTTACAGCATCATATAATGTCCTTCTTTGTGTCTTGTCATGTGTTTCACCTTAAATTCTATTTTATCAGAAATTAATATTGCAACTCCTACTCTCTTTTTGTTACCATTGTGTTGGTATATATATATTTTTCCATCTGTTAATTCTTAATTTGTTTTTATCTTTGAGTCTAAGGTGGGTATCTTGTAGGCAGCCTATCGATGTGTCTTCTTTTCTTATCCAGTCTGCCACTCTCTTTCTCTTGATAGGTGCATTTAGTCCATTCACATTGAGTGTAACTAGTAATAGGTATGAGTTGATTGCTTTCATTATTATTATTATTTTTTTTAATCATGTTGTTGGTGTTTCCTTTGTCCATATTCTTTTCCGTGCTGAGTTTGGTTTGTTGCCTATTGTTTTCCCTCTTTTCTTCCTATTGTTCGTCTTGTGCTTATTATACCCATATTTTTTCCTTCCTTCTGGATTTGCTTAGAGGAACTGTTAATTTTCTCTGTGGTTACTGGAATGAATTCTTGTCTCTATATTTTTAGAACAGTCTAAAAACATATGTTCCATGAGGACATTGTCCTGTTTTTCTCTCCAGTTTGAAGTTTGTACCTGGAAGTTTTAGTCTCTCTAATAGGTTAGTTGCTATTGTCGTGTGTTTATTGACTTCCTTGGTTTTTAGTGTACCGTTTTTTATACTCTTATTTTGAGTTTCTATTTCTGATTTAGTTTTAGTGTTGATGTCTTGTATACTGACTTTGTTGATCTCTACTGTGGGTTCTCTATTGAAATGACTTCCTTAAGCATTTCTTGTAGGGCTGTTCTGGTTTTCACAAAATCCCTTAATTTCTGTTTTTCTGAGAATGTCTTCATCTCAAGTTTGTGGTTGTGCTTCTAATGCCTTGACCTTTTTTTTTTTTTTTTTTTTTTTGAGGTTGCCTGTTGTTTCCTAGACATTTGAGGTCATCTTTAACTGTTGGCTATGTATTGATTTGTTTTGTCTTGGTTTTATGGTTTAATATTTTGAAAAGATGAATCTCGTGTATTTTATTTTTTTAGTTCTTAATTCAGGTATGCTGGGTTACTCTGCAGTTTTCTTTGTGACAATGGAATCATTGTGTGGGATGTGGATATGGGTTTCTGTTTGTTGTAAGAGGGTTTAGAATTCGAACTCTGAGGTATAATGGTGGCTGAATGTTGTTTCTTCTATTGGATGAGTATTGGTGGAGAAGGTGGTAGCAGAAGAGCAGAAGAAGGAAAGGTCCCCATTGCTAGGGGCAGTTTCTAGGCCTTTGAGTAGGTTACTAATGATGACTTTGTACTGTTATTCACAGGCCCACAGCTCAATTTCAGCAAAGACTCCATTTGTTTGGGGATTGCCACTTTCTGCCAGGCTAAGACACATGCAAAAACTCTACTACCAAGGCCCCTCTACACCAAAAATCCAACCCAAGACAACTGCCTGGCTTCGTGATCCACCTCAGGAGTTCCTCTCTGGGTCCACCCACCTGTGGCACCAAACATCCACTTGATTTCAGTGGTGCTAGTGCCCACTTTTAACCTGTGGTCCCAATATTAGTGATAAATTCAAGTGCATTCCCCTCAGTACCATTAAGCTGACCCAAGCCTGATTGGTGATTGTGTGCGGGAGCACTTTCCTGGGCCCATTCTCTTGAAGCACCAGTGGACTCTATGTTCAGGTTTCAGTAGCACTGGATATGCCTGCTTGCACTTAGCTGACCCAAGCTACTGACAAAATCAGGTGCTGAAGGTAGATCCTTGAGGTGATCACTGGTATACTGGTATGGTCACTGGAATGCTGGTGTGCTATGTCTTCTTCTTAACCCAGGGAGGTCTTGGATGGTCTTTCTTGCCTGCCAGTAGGCATTCCCCCAGGGAAGTCTCCAATAGCCTTTCTCAGCTGCCTGTCAGTGCTCCGCAGGATAGATCTTCTGATCTTGTTATTTTTTTTGCCCTATCCCTTTCTCCTTTCTAATTCTACACCCAAGAGTTTGGTGCACTCTGACTCAGTGAGCTGTACAGAGTACCAGCATCCCTAATTCAAGCCTGGGAGATATTGTGCTTATCTTTGTCACTGATATCGGGACTACAGTTTACTAGCAGGTACTCCCCAGACTCCAACACAGCTGAAATTGCATGCATCTTTGGTGCCACAGGTGGGCAGTATCACAGACAAACTCCTGAGCCATTAGTGGTCTGGCGGGATTGTGCCAGCACCACAGGCAGATGGGGTGGGGAGAGAGGGGAAGCCGCGGCTGAGTGCAGTCCCAGGAATTTGCCTTGGATCGGCTTTTTGGCACTGAGGGGCCTCGGAAGCAGGGTCTTTGAGTGTACCTGAGCCTGGCAGAAAGTGGTGAATCCTTAACAACAGGAATATTTCCTGAGATTGAGCCGAGGTCTTTTAAATAACTATGTCATCAATAATAGCCTGAGCAAAGCCCTAGAAACTGATGCTAGTGACACCAAGCTTTCCTTCTTCTGGTCCCACCTTCTCTGCCAATAACTTCACTCATTCACTAGAATAAACCAGATTCAGCCAATTACCATAAAACCTCCCACTTTGAACTCTAAACCCTCTTTATGAGAGAAACACATATCCACATTCCACACAGTGATTCCACCATCACAAAGAAAACAGCAGAGCCACCCAAATACCTGAACAATAATAAAATAAAATACACCAGCTTCACCTTTTCAAAATATCAAACCATAAAACCAAGACAAAACAAATCAATACATATCAGCGGCTGGAGACAACCTAAAGGGATAGCACTCTACTAATTTCCAGGGGCTTAAGAAGAGGTTCTGCTTTCCAGTAACCCAAGAACTCTCCGGACCTGCAAGACTGAAAAAGTGCAACATTCCTCTTGTTACTCTTATACCCCACACCCACTTGGTGAACTGAGGTGAGGCCATCCCTCACTCCCACCCACTTTCTGGGCCTGCAGGAATTCCATCCCAGCCTGTGTGCTCCGACAGAGCCTGGGTGGCCAGCCCGATCTTCCACCAATTTTTTTTTTCTTCTTTTTCTCTTTCTTTTTTCTGGTGTTTAGTTTACTTGTATTTGTCTGTTTTAAAACTACTACTATTATTAATACTTTTGTCCTTTCTACTGTTCTTCCCCTTCCAGGTCTTAGTTTACACCATTTTTTTTTTTT
>NW_006922355.1:444223-446956 GCF_000298275.1 Orycteropus afer afer
CTCCTTCTCTATCTTTTTTCTCTTAGGGCCCTATCCCCAGATATTGCAGGTTTTCTTCTTCTTTTCTCCCCTTTTTCTTTTTTTCAGTTACTGTTCCTGTGTGATTACAGGGTGTATGATTTGTCCATGTACTTTTAGTTTTTTGATGGTTATTCAATTGTAATTTTTGTCTAACTGAGTGGGAGACAGCAATAGTCCCCATAAGATACAAGGACACCCACACCTCCTGCAACTTCACTTCCTGAGCAAAAGCCAGAACCTCCTTCTGCACCAACGAGCCAATGATAAAAAACTACTAAGAAGAGTCTGAATCACCCTTGGCTGCTCTTCACAAACAATTAACAGAGATCTTAGTACAATACCACAATGCCTTGGAGACAACAGACCGTCATAGTCCACACAAAGAAGCAAGATAAAGTGGTAGACACAAGGGAACAGGATACAGATCCAGAACACATCCCTGAGGAAGAAGCAGCATTGGAACTCTCTGATAAGGAATTCAAAAGAATGATATTTAGGTATCCTCAAAGGATTGAGAGACAGACCAAAGAAAACACAGAAAAAACCTTACAAGAATTTTGGAAGAAAATACAAGAACAAAATGACAAAATAAATGAAAAATTAGAAATGATTCTAAATCTACAGATAGAAATCCAGAAGATTAATACTAAATTGTCAGAAATAGATAACACATTGGACGGGCAAACGGGTAGAATTGATGCAATGGAAGACAGAATTAATGAGATTGAAGACAAATACCTGAGTACTTCTTTTGAAAGGGATCAATCAGAAAAAAAATCAAAACAAAATGAAGAAAGCCTAAGGTTTATGTGGGATACCATCAAAAGAAATAATCTACGTGTCATTGGAATTCCAGAACAGGAAGAGAAAAACAAAACCATTGAGAAAATTGCCCAAGATTTGCTGGAGGAGAACTTCCATGATATAATGAAAGATGAGAATATATCCATTCCAGAAGTCCAACAAACCCCAAACAGGATAGACCCCAAAAGAAAATCACCAGGACATATCATCATCAAACTCACGAAAACCAAGGACAAAGACAGAATCCTGAGAACAACATGAGAAAAACAAAAAGTTACCTACAAAGGACAGCCAGCAAGAATAAGCTCTGATTTCTCAGCAGAAAACATGAAACTGAGAAGGCAATGGGATGGTATATATAAAATCCTGAAAGACAAAAATTTCGAACCAAGAATTATATACCCGGCAAAACTGTCCCTCAAATTTGATGGTGAAATTAGGAGATTTCCAGATAAGCAGAAATTAAGGGAATTAGTTAAAACAAGACCAACCTTACAAGAGATACTAAAGGGAGTCCTTTGAACAGAGAAAGAAAAATAGCAAATAACAACTAACCATTAATACACAAGATGACATAATCCAGAAACCACAGCTATGGACAGTAAAATAAGCTTACAAGATTGTAAATAGGGAACCAGAGACATCAATTGGCAAGTGAGGAAAACTACAAACAGAAAGAGGGAAAAGACTGTAGTTACAGAACTTCTAAATGGTGAGGAAGCTAAGAGAGTTACAAGATAGAATGGACTGTTCTAAACTCGGAGAGAAAATTATACATTATGCTGAGTGAAATAAGTCGATCACAAAAGGACAAATATTGTATCAGTCCGTTAATTGTAAAAGTTAAGGAAAGGTTTATCTGTAGAAGAAAATTTTCTTTGTTGGTTACCAGAGGTGGGAGGGGAGGAGAGGGAATGCTGTTAGATAGATAGAGATAAGTATTGATTTGGGTGAAGAGAAGGGCAATGTACCAAATGTGAGTGACCAATATGGCAGCATTGAGGAAGAGAAAGACTTAGAGAAGTACATGGGAGGTACAGACAACAAAGATGAACCCTTTTGCCCATACAGTACTGTGTTGTCAGTGAAGGCAAACACGGGTATATAAGTGGATAGATGGGTGGACAGGCTGAACTATTAGGTATATCTATGAAATGGGGAGAGTATCCAAGAACATATATAGGGTTGGTAGACAATGGTCCTAAAAGTTTATGTGAATGAACAGAATTCCCAGGTCTCTAGTAGAGCTCACAAGGGGCAAGGTTGTGGTCACTGCTTGGTCACAGCCACCTACCCAGAATGACCGAGTAGTTGAACATGCGGGCTTGGGACCATAGTCTCAGGGGACATCAAGCTCAATTGGCATAGCATACTATACAAAACATTTTTCCATCTCCTACTTTTGTGAGTAGGGACTGGGATCTTAAAAGCTAATAAGCTGCCTTCTAGATGCAATTATTTGTCTCTCCTTGTCCAGAGCAAAGAAGAATAAAGAAAACCAAAAGTTATGGAAATAATTAGTTCTGGTGACTGGTACACCATCTGATCTGCAGCCTATATGACTATGGGACCACAAGTACTAGATGGTGTCCAGCTACCACTGTCATTCACTTGGAAGGAGGGGTTCTATGTAGGAGATCTTTGATATAGAGGGAAAACAATGTGGAACAAAACTCAAAATCATTTGGAGGAAAAAAAAAAAGGGAGACCAGGTTTACTGGCCTGATAGAGCCTGGTGGAACCACTGGACTGTGACCCCTAGCTGCCCTTCAGGTCTGGAATTGAACCCACACCATGGTTTCCAGCCAAACAAAATACAGGCATATGAGTTGAACATTTACCTGAGGTAGATACACTCCTTGGAGAGAACAATCATGGGAGAAAGAAGGGCTGCTTATGCACAGGGAG
>NW_006922355.1:447515-448784 GCF_000298275.1 Orycteropus afer afer
TTTTTTTTTTTTGTCTCTGTGACTATGACCCTGTTTGAGAATAGAGGATTTTGTTGTTGTTACATTAATGAAGCCATACGAGAGCAGGGTGGGTCCTAAACCCAATTACTCTGAGAGGCGACTTATAAAAGGCACACGCAGAAGGTGAAGACAGATGCCAGGAACAGCGAGGCATGCCCAGGGCTACCAACAAGGATGGATCCTCCCCTAGAACCCATGCCCTGACTCACACTTCTAGCCTCCAAGACTGAGAGACAGTAAATATGGGTCCTTTAAAGCCACCCGCTTGTGGTGTATTTTGTTAACACAGCACTAGGTAGTCGAGTCACCCCATAGACAACAGGGGGCTGTCATTATAGGAGAGTGGATATGGGGCTGGATG
This sequence comes from Orycteropus afer afer, assembly GCF_000298275.1. Lineage (NCBI taxonomy): Eukaryota > Metazoa > Chordata > Mammalia > Tubulidentata > Orycteropodidae > Orycteropus > Orycteropus afer. The sequence goes on from NW_006922355.1 coordinate 447,898, forward strand.
TTCTTCAATGCCTGGTCCTAATCTTGGAGTGAGGGGATCTCTGTTTCTGCTCAAAATTTCCAACGGCCCCTGCTTCACTCTGAGTGGAGGCCAATGTCTGCACCAAGACCGACGAACCCTCCATGTCCTGGCCTTACTCTCTGGCCCTTCTCACCTCCTGCTCCTCTGCTCCACTCCTCATCTCCAGTCCTGCTGGTGGCCTCTGGGCTGCTTCCTGAGCTCGGGACACACACCTGTCCCAGTGCCTCTGAGCTGATTGTTCCAACTCCCAAAATCTCTGCCCCAGACCTCCCTACAGCCAACTCTCTCACTCCTTCCAAGTCTTGGTATAAAGGCCATCCAACCCCCAGCATACCCTGGCCTCCTACCCTAAAGTACTGTTTGTTCTCCTTAGCACCAACTTCCATTTGATGTGCTAATTTACTTATATATTTGGTTGATGGTCTGACTTCTGCTACTAGAATGATACCTCCATGAGGAATGGACTTTTGTCTCTTTGGGTCATTGCTGTACCCTAGTATTTAGGATACTATCTGGCTCATGAACCAAAACATTCAAACCCATTACTCTCAAGATGATTCCTGTTCATGATGATTTCATGTGCTACAGAGTAAAACTGCTCCATAGGGCTTTCTTAGCTGTAAGCCATGGATGAAGATCACCAGGCCTTCCTTCCATGGCATATCTGAGTGGTTTTGAACAGTCAACCTTTAGGTTAGTAGTTGAGCACAAATCAATTGTGCCACCCAGGGACCTGCCTGGCTCATAATATGTGTGAAATAAATATTTACTAAAAAAGATGGTAGCCACAATATGTCCCAAGATCATATTTTGGCTCTCGTGGACTTGTTTTAATTGTCTTTAACTTCAAGTGGAATTTGCATATG
>NW_006922355.1:460996-461698 GCF_000298275.1 Orycteropus afer afer
GCTGGTGCGGGATCGGGCAGTGTTTCGTTCTGCTGTGCATGGGGTCGCTATGAGTCGGAAATGACTCGACGGCACTTAACAACAACAAGAACAACAACAATATGTCCCATCCTTCATGCTTGTCTTACAACAATGTGGTGCTCACTGCCCTTTGAGAAGTGGGGTCTGCTTAGTCTTCTTGAGTCTGGGAGGGCTGTAAGTAGGTCAGAAGTGACTTCCAAGACTGAGTCATAAAAGATGATGGCTTCTGCCCAGTTCTCTTGGGATGTTTATTCTTGGATCCCAGCTGCCACGAAGTGAGGAAGCCCAATTCACCAGAAAGGCAACAGGAAGATGCTCCAGGTGACAGCCCCAGCTAACCTCTCAGTGACAGGAGCCTCAACTGCCAGACACATCTGTGAGGCAGCCTTCACGATGACTCCAGCCCCAGCCACCATCAACTACAACCGCATGAGAGGCTTCAAGTGAAGCAATCAAACTCAGAACTGTGAGAAATAGTAATGATATGATGGTTACTGATTTAAGTCATTAACTGCTGGGGAATGACTTGTTAGGTGAAGCATACTGGAAAAAAAAAAAAACTACTTCAAGAAACCATAAGATATATACATAAATGGAAGAACATCTCATGCTCATGGATAGAAATATTGAACATTGTGAAAATGTCAATTCTACCCAAAGCAATCTATACATTCAATGCAA
>NW_006922355.1:463151-483050 GCF_000298275.1 Orycteropus afer afer
TGGGTGAAGAGAAGGGCAATGTACCAAATGTGAGTGATCAATATAGTGGCATTGAGGAAGAGAAAGACATAGAGAGGTACATGGGAGGTACAGACAACAAAGATTAACCCTTTTGCACATACAGTACTGTGCTGTCAGTGAAGGCAAACATGGGTATATAAGTGGATAGATGGGTGGACAGGCTGAACTATTAGGTATGTCTATGAAGTGGGGAGTGTAACCAAGAACATGGATAGGGTTGGCAGACAATGGTCCTATAACTTTATGTGTATGATCTGAATTCCCAGGTGTATAGTGGAGCTGACAAGGGGCAAGGTTGTAGTCACTGCTTGGTCACAGCCAGCTACCCAGAGGGACCGAGTAGTTGAACCTGTGGGCTCCGGACCATAGTCACCAAGGACATCAAGCTCAACTGGCATAATATACTACACAAAACATTGTTCCACCTCGTACTGTGGAGAGTAGTGACTGGGATCTTAAAAGCTTGCAAGCTGCCATCTATATGCAACGATGGGTCTCTCCTTATCCAGAGCCAAGAAGAATGAAGAAAACCAAAAATTCATGGAAACAATTAGTCCTAGTGAGTGGTACACCATTCGATCTGCAGCCTATATGTCTATGAGACCAGAAGAACTAGATGGTGCCCGACTACTACTGTCAACCACTTGGAAGAGGATCCTGGATAGACAGGGAGAACAATGTGGAACAAAACTCAAAATCATTTGAAAAAAAAAAGGGAGGGGCCAGGTTTGTTGGCCAGAAAGAGCCTAGTGGAACCACTGAGACTGTGGCCCCTGGCTGCCCTTCATGTCTGGAATTAAACGCACACCTCTGGCTTCCAGAGAAACAAGAGACAGGCCTATGGGTTGAACGTTTATCTGAGGTTGATACACTCCTTGGAGAGAACAAACATGGGAGAATGAAGGGCTGCTTATGCACAGGGAGACAGCTCGGGGAGGGGGGCAGGAGTGCATGGAGGGATGGACACAGGGAAGAGATGACTATCAGGAGGAAGTAGGAGGGGAGATGTCGCATTATGGTAAATTGTGGTTAATGTCATGAGACAAAGTGTATATGAAAATGTATTTACTCTGTAAATTTTCACCCAAATCACAATAAAAAGAAAAACAAATGAGGAAACATAATAATAAAAAAAAAATCTATGAGGACAGATATTCAGTGTTTGAATTGTCACCTTCCATGTGGAAGACCCTGGTTTGATTTCTGGCCAAAACATCTCATCCTTATTCACAACCCATCCATCAGGGGAGGCTTGGATTTTGCTATGTCGCTGAACAGTTTGCAGTGGCTCTTCCAGACTTGAAGACTAGGAAGAAATGTGTGCTGACTTAGTTCAAAAAAGCAGCTGGTGAAAACACTACTGATGTCAATGGTTTCATCTATAGTCTATCATGGTTATGATACAGGATAGTGCAGGATTTTGATCCATTTTTCATGAGGTATTGAAGTGTCAGGGTTGACTTGACAGCAACCAAGAACAGCAATCAAGAAATTAAAACAGCACAACTGATCTCAAATGCACCAGATCTAGTCGAGATTACTAGTTCTGTTTGTCAGAACCTTGATAAAGGAGCTGTCAATGTTGTTCTTTCTCAGTGAATGGGGAAAAGAGCTCTTCAGATCTGGTGTCCTTGTGTTGATGTTCATTGTTTCAGTAGTTTTACAGCACTTCAGGAGGATGAGTCATTTTATATCAGTTTCCACAATTGAGAAATGTAAAGGCATTTGGTGAGTCTGTAGTGAGGTTGGCAATATGATGTACATCTGTCTGTCTCTCAAACCCTTATTGTGTTCACAGTGTTGCTGAAGAAGAGAAAATGGGAGAAAGAATCACGGACACAAAGGGATACAGGTCATCAGGAAGAAGTCCAAGTTTGGACCAGCAGCCCAAGGAAGGTGTGATAGTTGGAGCTGTGTGTCAAGTTGGCTGGACCACAATTCTGCGTGGTTTAAGCTGTTGTGATGTGATTATTCCCATGACGGGATCAGATGATTATGTTTTGAGCAAGCAATCTGTTGAAAGGGAGTTTCCCTAGGGGTGTGGCCTGCTTCCAGTATATCTATGGACAGTACGGGAAAAGAGACATTCTTCTGTGGATCGGGATTCTGTTGTGCTGCCTACAACTGTCCGTGAGTGAACAATCCACCATTCGGCCTGGAGATCTTGGATTCGTCATTCGTTGGAGTCAACAGCCAGTGTACTGCCTGCGAGCCTTGAGCTTCTCAGCCCCTGCAGCTGCAAGAGTCAGAAAAATCCTCCAGCTTGATGTTTGATCCAGGAACTTTGGACTTGCCAGCTTCTATAAGTGTGTGAGCCATTTTCCTAAGATAAATTTCTCTCTCTCTCTCTCTCTCTCTATATATATATATATATGTATATAAGTTTCACTGGTTTTGTTTCTCTAGAGAACCCAGTCTGACACAGAAGGAGGCATTAAGTTCTTAAGAGCATGAGGAAAGCACAAGTCAGCTCTAGATACTTCCTCCAGGAGCAAGGTGCGCTGAAGATGTCACTGGGTTAAGCTGGTTTGTCTGTGCATGATGTGGATGCCTGCCTGCCTGTTCATCCTCATGCCATCCATGTTTCCAGCAAACAGCTGTGGTGCTGAGTTGTTGTGTGGCAACTAGGATGGAGAAGGATCAAGGGTCCACAGCCTTTGCACCTGCAGTGCATCAACAACTCCCACCAGACTGCCCAGCATTTCAAGGCCTACTGTGTGGTCTACTGGCTTTCTGAGATAGCTGCATTTGCTTTGAGTTAGTCACAGTGGCAGAGGGAAAAAACACGGAGGCTCACCTTATCCTGTGGCTGTGTCCTTCAACTACTTAAGGTGAGTTTTATCTATAACCTGTTTTACTTTGCCTTAATTTTTTTTCCAATAAAATGTTTATAACATAAAATCTGCCTTTATTGTATTAAAAAAAAAAGTGAATATTATTCTCAATGTGGAGAGACTGAAAATATTCTCCTTACAAAAGTATCCTAGACCAGGATGCCCTTTATAAGTACTCCTATTCAATATTGACCACCACTTGTCTATCAGTTTGTCATATTTTGTTGGCTTGTGTGTTGCTGTGAGGCTGGAGGCCATGCCACTGATGTTTCAAATGCCAAGAGGATCACCTATGGTGGACAGGTTTCAGTGGAGCTTCCACACTAAGACAGAATTGGAAGAAGCAAGGGGTCATCCAATGCTCAAAGAATTGACCAGTGAAAACCATATCAATAGCAGTGACACACTGTTATATTACTGGAAAACTTTATGAATAGCCCTGAAACATTGTCCAATGTGGTGTCTAAAGATGAGCCCCTCATTGGAAGGCACTGAAATTAGGACTGGGGAAACAGTATCCTCAGAGTAGAGGCCACCTTAATGATGTGGATGGAATAAAGCTTCCAGGACTTCAATTTGTGGATGTGGCATGACTCAAAATGTGAAGAAACAGCTTCAACCATCCATTAATAACCAGAATGTGGAAGGTATGAAGTATGATCTAGGAAAATTGGACTTTGTCAAAAATGAAATGGAACTCATAAAGATTGATATCCTAGGCATTAGTGAGCTGAAATGGGTTGGCTTTGGCCCTTTTAAATCAGACAACCATGTGATCTAGTATGCCAGGAAAGATAAATTGGAGAGTAGTGGTGGGGCATTCATCGTTACACGGAATGTTTCCAAATCTATCCTGAAGTTCAATGCTGTTAGTGATAAGATAATAACCATATGCCTACAAGAAGACCAGTTAATACTGTTATTCAAATTTACACACCAACTTCCAAAACCGAAGATGAGGATATTAAAGATTTTTACCAGTCTGATACTGAGCAAAAATGAAATCAAGATGTGTTAATTATCACCGGTGATTGCAATGTAGAAGTTGGAAACAAAAAGAATTACTAGTCATTGGAAAATATGGCCTTGGTGATAGCAATAACACTGGAGATCACGTGACAGAATTTTGCAAGACCAATGGCTTATTCCTTGCAAATACCTTTTCACAACAACATAAAGGATGGCTACACACATGGATTAGCCATATGGAGTACACAGGACTTAGATTGACTATATCTGTGGAAAAAGGCAATGAAGAAGCTTGATATCTTCAGCCAAAACATGACCAGGGGCTGACTGTTGAACAGACCATCAGTTACTCATTTGCAAGTTTAAGTTGAAGCTGAAGAAAATTAAAATAAGTCCACAAGAATCGAAATATGACCTTGATTATATCCCTCCTGAATTTAGAGAGGATCTAAAGAATAGATTTTATGAATTGAACACCAATGACCAAAAACCAGGGGAATTGTGGGATGACATCAAGAGCACCATAATGAAGAAAACAAAAGGTCATTACAGACAGGAAAGGAAGAAAAGACCAAATCAGATGTCGGAAGAAACTTTGAAACTTGCTTTTAAATGGAGGGTAGCTAAAGCAAATGGAAGAAATGACAAGATAAGAGACTGAGCAGAGTACTTAAAAGCACAGCTAGAGAAGACAAAGTCAATTATTATAATGAATATTGCAAAGACTTGGAATGAGAACAGCAAAAGGGAATAATACACTTGGCATTTCTCAAGCTGAAAGAACTGAAGACAAAATTCACACCTCGAGTTGCAACATTGAAAGATTCTATGTACAAAATTATGAATGATGCAGGAAGCATCAAAAGAAGATGGAAGGAATACAAAGTCACTGTACCAAAAAGAATTGGTCAATGTTCATCCATTTCAGGAAGTGGCATATGATCAAGAACAAATAGTATTGAAGGAAGGAGTTAAAGCTGCACTGAAGGAACTGGCAAAGAACAAAGATCAAGGAATTGACAGAATACCCATTACGGTGTTTCAACAAACAGATGCCACACTGGAGGCACTCACTTGTCTATGCCTAGAAATTAGGAAAACAGCTACCTAGTCAACTGACTGGAAAAGATCTATATTTGTACCCTTTCCAAAAAAAGGTGATCCCACAGAATATAACATTATCATTAGTACCACATTAAAGTAAAATCTTGCTGAAGATAATGCAAAAATGGTTGGAGTCATATGTTGACAGAAAACTTCCAGAAATGCAAGCTGGTTTCAGAAGAGGACGTGGAATGAAGGATATTATTGCTGATGTCAGATGGATCTTGGTGGAAAGCAAAGAATACCAGAATGATGTTTAGTTGTGTTTTGTTGATTATGCAAAAGCATTCAATTGTGTGGATCACAAAAAATTATGGATAACAGTGAGAAGAATGGGAATTCCAGACACCTGAATGTGCTTATCAGGGACCTGTACATAGACCAGGAGGTGGAATTGACATGGTTTAATATCAGAAAGAGAGTGTTTCTGAACCATAGTTTGGTTATCCAATCATCTGTTGATGGGCTTTTAGGTTGTTTCCATTTCTTTGTTGTAGTGAATTGTACTGCAGTGACCATGGGTGTGCGTATGTCTGTTTGTGTTGTGTCTCTTACCTCTTTAGGATATATTTCTAGCCATGGAATCGCTGAGTCAAATGGTATTTCTATTTTCAGTTTCTTTTTATTTATTTATTTATTTTCAGTTTCTTAAGGAAACACAATACCATTTTGCACAATAGTTGTACAATTTTGCAGTCCCACCAGCAGTGTATGAGAGTTCCAATCTCTCCATAGCCTCTCCAGCATTTGTAATTTTCTGTCGTGTTGAACTTTGCTATTATTGCTAGGGTGAAGTGAACCCTATATTTGTTTTGATTTGCATCTCTCTAACAGCTAATGGTCATGAGCATTTATTTCCTCATGGGTTTGTTGAACACCTGTATATCTTCCTTAGTGAAATGTCTGTTCATTTCCTTTGCCCATTTTGAATGGAGTTGTTTGTCTCTTTGATGTTGAGGTGTTCTATAAATTTTGGAGATAAGTCCCTTGTCAGATATGTCATAGCCAAATAAGTTTTTCCAAATCTGTTGGTTCTGTTTTTACCCTTTTGGAGAAGTCTTTAGATGCACATGAGAATGTATTTTTTAAAAACATCCCAGTCCTCTAGTTTCTCTTCCACTGTCTTTGCAGTTTGAATTATGCTTAATTATGCTTGGCAGACTATCTATACCAGAAATTAGGGTCCATAGATTTGTCCCTATTTTATCTTGTACGAGCTTTATAGTTTTGGGTTTTACATTTAAGTATTTGATCCAACTTGAGTTTGTTTTTGTGTATGGGGTTAAATATGGGTCTTGTTTCATGTTTCTACAAGTGGATATCCAATTTCGCCAGCACCATTTGTTAAAGAGGCTATTTCTCTCCCTTTTTAAATGGGTTTTGGTCCTTTGTCAAAGATCAACTGTCCATATGGGGATGGGTCTATTTCTGAGTTTTTGATTCTGTCTCATCAGTCTATCTCTCTATCATTGTACCAATACCACACTATTTGGACTACTGTAGCTGTATGATAGGTTTTGAGGTCCCAGAGTGTGAGACCTCCTACTTTTTTTTTTTCTTCCACAGTGCTTTGCTTATCTGATGCCTCTTTCTTTTCCATATGAAATTGGTGATTGGTTTATCCATGTCCTTAAAATATGTTGAAGGAATCTGGATCGGGATTGCATTGAATGTGTAGATTGCTTTGGGTAGTACTAACATTTTCACAATATTCAGTCTTTCTATCCTTGAACAAGGCATGTTCTTCCATTTATGTAGATCCCTTGTAGTTTCTGCAGTACTGTTTTATACTTTTCTTTGTATTGATTTTTGTCTCCTGAGTAAGATTTATTTCTAAGTATTTTATCTTTTTAGTAGCTATTGTAAATGACGTTGTTTCCCTTATTTCTTTTTCAGAGACCTCTTTGTTGATGTAGAGAAATTGAACTGATTTGTGCACATTGACCTTGTATCCTGCCACTTTGCTGAACCTTTCTAGTAGTTCTAGTAATGTATTTTTGCTGAGTCTCTTGGTTGTTCTATGAGTACGGTCATGTCATTAGTGAATAGAGACAGCTTTTCTACTTCTTTGCCAATTTGGTTGCATTTTATTTCTCTTTCTTCTTTTGTTGCTCTGGCTAGGACTTCCAATAAAATGTTGAAAAGAAGTTGTGACAGAGGGCATCCTTGTTCAGGTCCCTTCTGCAAGGGGAATTCTTTGAGTCTTTGTCCCTTAACAACAATATAAGCTGTTGCTTTTGTATATATGCCCTTTATTATGCTGAGGAATTTCCCTTCTCTCCCCATTTTGCTGAGAGTTTTGAAGAGCAATCTGTGTTGGATTTTGTCAAATGCCTTTTCTGCATTGATTGATATGTCATATGGTTCTTTTCTTTTGCTTTGTTTATGCAGTGGATTACATCGATTGTTTTTCTGATATTGAACCTTCTTTGCACATCTTGTATAAATCCTACTTGGCCATGATGTATTATTCTTTTGATATGTTGTTGGATTCTGTTGGCTAGGATTTTGTACAAGATTTTTGCATCTATATTCATGAGGGATATAGGTCTGTAGTTTTCCATTATAGTGGTGTCTTTCCCTGGTTTTGAGGTCAGTGTTATGCTTGCTTCATAGAATGAATTGGGAAGTATTCCATCTTTTTCTATGTTATGGTACAGTTTGAGTAGTGTAGGTGTCAACTCTTCCCTGAAAGTTTGGTAGAATTCTCTATTGAAGATGCCCTGGGCCAGGACTTTTTTTTCTTTTTGTTGGGAGTTTCTTTTGGTTGTTGTTGTTTTTTCCCATGGCCTGTTAAATTTCTTTTTTTGTTATGCATCCATTCAAATATTCTATTTCCAACGGGGATAGTTTACGTAGGTCTTGTGTTTCTAAAAAATGTGTCCATTTCTTCTAGATCCTCACATCAGTTGGAGTACTGTTGTTCATAATATTCTGTTATTATCTTTTTTTTAAATTTCAGTTGGTTCTGTTGTGATGTGATGTCACCCTTTTCATTTATTATTCATGTTATTTGAATCTTGTCTTTCTTATCGTTTGTTAAATTTGCCAGTGGTTTGTTGATTTTGTTAATCTTTTCAGATAAACAGCTTTTTTTTTTTTTTAATAGTGATTTGGATGAACGTTTACAAGCAAATTCACCTTCCATGCAGCGGCTCACATACACTTTGTCTCATGACATTGATTGCAATTTCCTACAATGCAACAGTTCACAGTTCCCTCTTACTTCCGCCCCATAGTTACCTATTCCCTGTGTTCTTCCCTCCCATGCACTCCTGTCCCTCAAGCTGTCTGCCTGTCCATACACAGCCCTTCTATTCCCCCATAATTTATTCTCCAAGGAGTGAATCTACCTAAAGTAAATGTTTACCCCATATGCCTGTCTTTTGTTTGGATGGAAGCCACAAGAGTGAGTTTGATTCTAGACCTGAAGGGGAGCTAGGGGCCATAGTCTCAGTGGTTCCATCAGGCTCTATCAGACCAGCAAACCTGGTCCCCCTCCCTTTTTATTCCCCCAAATGATTTTGAGTTTTGTTCCACATTGTTCTCCCACTCTATCCAGGATCTCCTGCATAGATCTCCCTCCAAGTGTTTGACAGTGATAGCCAGCCACCATCTAATCCTTGTCTCATAGTCATATAAGCTGAGGATAACACGGTATACAAGTTGCTTGGACTAATTGTTTCCACCTGTCTTTGGTTTTCTTCATTTTTCTTTGATCTGGATGAGGAGATACCTATCATTACTTCTAGATGGCCACTTACAAGCTTTTAAAATCCAGGTCATTACTCACCAAAGTAACATGTGGAACAATGGTTTTGTGGAGTATGTTACGCCAATTGACGTTAATATCCCCTGCAACTATGGTCCTGAACCCAGAGTTCCAACCACTCATTCCCTCTAGGTCATTGGCTGTGGCCAAGAAGTGACTACAACTTTGTCCCTTGTCAGCTCTACTATATACCTGGGAATTCTTACAGAACATGCAACTACACTTGGAGAAACATTGTCTGCCAACTCTATACATGGTCATGGGCACACTCCTCCTGTCAGTGTGACCAGTGTCACCATAAGTGTATTAGCTTAAGTAAGTGTAGTTGGGGTCACAGTCCCTGTGACCAACATCACCGTAATTGTAAGTGTCTTAAGCAAGTGTAGCTAAGGTCCCTGTCGCTGTGAACAGCGCCAAAGTAACTGTAACCAATTGCAATAAATCTAGCTTAGGTCCCTGTCACTGTGACGAACACTACAGTCAATGTCAGAAGCTACAGTATGTTTAGCAAAGGACATTGTCATTGTTACCAGCAACACCTTAACTGTAACTAGGAATGGAAGTCAAGCTGAGGACACTTGCAGTTTGGAAATGGTCATCGCACCCGTAACTACCTAAGGTAAGTGTAGTTAAGGTCACTGTCAGTGTGACCAGCAGGAACATACCTGGAGTCAGCTAAGGTAAGACTAGGGTCATTGTCACTGTGTGCAGCATCACCATATATGTATCTAGGGAACATAAATCTAACCAAGGTCACTCTCAGTGTGTCCAGCATCACTGTAACTGTAACTAACTAAGTTAGGTGTGGCTAAGTGCACTGTCAGTGTCACCAGCATGACCATAAGTGGAAGTAGCTAAGAATGAGGTCACTGTCAGTGTCACCAGAGTCAACCTAACAGTAGCTAATGTAAACATACCGAAGGTCAGTGTCACTGTGACCAGCATCACCATTACTGTAACTAGCAAGACTAAGTCTCATTATGGTCACTGTCAGTGTGACCAGCGTCAGCGTACCTCTAACTAGACAACATAAGTATAGATAAGGTCTCTGGTGATGTGACCCATTTGCTGTAAGTGCAACTAGGAAAGGTAAGTCTGACTAAGATCACTGTGGCAGTGACCATCCTCACCGTAAGTGTAATGAGCTAAGGTGAGTGTAACGATGGTCACTTTCAGTATAACTTGTGTCACCATAAGTGTAACTAGCTAAGGCAAGTGCAAGTAAGGTCTCTGTTGGTGGGAGCTGTGTCAAAATAACTGTCAGTAGTTAAGGAAAGGCAAAGTAAGGTGACTGTCACATTGTCTACCATCAATGTAAATGTACCATCAAAGGTAATTTTCCCTAAGGTTACTATCACTGTGACCAGCATCATTCTAACTGTATCTCTCTAAAAGAAGTGGAGCTAAGGTCACTGTCAGTTTGTGCAGCATCACTTTCGCTGCAATTAGGTATGATCAGTCTTGCTAAAGTCATTGTCTGTGTGCTGAGCATCGCTGTAACTGTAAATAGTTCTGTAAGTGTAAGTAAGGACACTGTCAGTATGACCAATATGATCCTAAGAGTAAGAAGCTGATGTAAGTATAGCTGAGGTAACAGTCAGTCCCCTAGGATCAATGTAATTCTATGCAGCTAACGTAAGTTTAGCCACGGTCACTATGACGAGATTCACTGGAACTGGAACTAGCTAGTGGAAGACTAGGTAAAGCACTGTCATTGCATCCTGCCTCACCATTATTGCCTAACTAAAATAAGTCTGTCTAAGGACAATTCAATATCATATGTGTCACAGTAAGTGTGACCAAGTCACCATAAATATAACAAGCTAAGGTAAGCCTGCCTAAGGTGTGGTGCTCAACGTGGAGTTTGAACTTGGCTTGGCCTGGGTGAGTGCCTAGGCAGCTGAATGTAGTATTCCTCATGGTGAGACTGGTAATCAACTCCAAGTAGGACTCCACTGTGAGTTGCTGAGCTTCTTTTGGGTATGTGGACTGCTTCCCATAACTGAAAACAGCTTTGGGAATGGTCTCCATCTTATAGCATGCTTGAACCCTGTGTGTAACCAACTCCTTGTCCAGCCACCTGCCATGCTCTGCCCAACTTGGGACTTTCAATGGACTTGAATGAATGGCCTGGCCTGTGGTTTGGTCAAATCTGAGTGGTGCCTTTTGACTTGTCTACTTTGGACTTTTCAGCCTCAACAGTCAACAGCTGTCTGAGTGAAGAGAACCTCCAGCTCCAGTGGGCCAGGAGGCGGTGGCACATCTGAAGACAAAGGCTGAGCTGTTTCCACCCAGCTTCTACTGCTTTGGACCTGGGAACTTGGACTTAAAGCTTCCAATTTGTAAGAATAATCTCCTGCTCGCTAAGGCCATCTCATTTGTGGTATGTTCTTGTCAGAGCAGCACCAGGAAGACAGATTATAAGGACACAGTCTCTGTCACAACCAACAAGATTCCTGTACCTAGGTAAGACAAGTGTCATGGATAACATTGTGAGTGTGACCCGGTTACAGTAACTGTAACTAGCTAAGAGCCTTTTACCTAAGGATACGGTCCTTGTGACCCGCATCAGTGTCCCTTTAGGTAGCAAAGGTCAGTCTTACTATGGTCAATGTCACTGTCAAGGGCATCTTTGTAACTGCAACTAACTAAGATGAGGTTCACTACAGTCAGTGTCAGTGTGTCCATGATCCCAGTAAGTATAACTGGCTAATGTAACAATAACTAGCTAAGGTCACTGTTGCTGTGACGAGCATCACTACAAGTTTAACTATCTACGGTACATTGATTTCAGGTCACTGTCATGGTTACCAGCATCACCATAGCTGTCAGTTAGTAACCGAACTGTATCTATGATTACTGACAGTGTGAACAGCATGACAGTAACTGGAACTAGGAAAGGTAAGGCTAACTAAGGCCATTATCCCGGTGAACAGCATGAAGGTAACTGGAACTAGCTATGGTAGATGTAAGTGAGGTAAATGTCAGTGGGAGAAGGGTCAACATACTCGTAACTTGTAGAAATAGGTCTAACTAAGTTCTCTGTGAGTGTGGAAAGCATCACCGTGTTCTGAGCTAAGGTCACTCTCTCAAATCACTGTCACTCTTACCAGCATCACCCTAACTGAAACTAGCTAAGGTATGTGAACCAAAATGCACTATCATTGGGAACAGCATGGCCATCACTTTAACAAATGTAAATGTAGCTGAGCTCACTCACAGTGTGGCCAGTGTCACCACAAGTGTCACTAGGAAAGCAAAGTGTAGCTGAGAACACTGTCAGTATGACCAGAGTCCCAGTAACAGCAACTAGCTCATGGAAGCATACCTAAGGTAACACAAAGTGTGCCTACCATCAATGCAAATGTAATGATCAAAACTTAGTTTTTCTGAGTTCACTGTCACTGTCACCAGCATCAGCCTAAGTGTAAGTAGCTAAGGTTAGTCTCAGTAAGGCCCTCTCACTGTGTCCAGCATCACCCTGAATGTAACTAGCTAAGGTGAGTCTGATAAAGGTCACCATAATTTTATCTAGGTAATGTCAAGGTTTTCAGGTCATTCTCAGTGTGACCAGCATCACTGTAACTGGAATTAGCTAACATAAGTTTGCCTAAGGTCACTGTCATTTTTGTCAGCATCGCCATGTCTCTAAGGAACGAACCTAAGTGAAGCAAAGGTCACCAGCATTGAGAGCAGGGTCACCATAAATGTATGTCTCAAAAGAAGTGTAGCTAAGGTCCCATGTGCTTAACTTGCTAACGTAAGTGCAGCAAAGGCCACTGTCGTTGTGACCATTGACAGCATAAATGGAAGTTGCTAAAACAAGAATAGCTTTGGTCACTATCACTGTGAAGAGCATCACCTTAACTGTAAGAAGTTAAAATAAGTCTAGCTTTGGTCACTGTTCATGTTCCTAGAATCAGCATAAATCTAACAGCCCATTTACGTGTAGTTAAGGTCACTGTCAGTGTGACCAGTGTCCCCATAAGTGTATTAGCTTAGGTAAGTGTAGCTAGGGTCACAGTCTCTGTAACCAACATCACCGTAATTGTAAGTGGCTTAAGCAAGTGTAGCTAAGGTCACTGTCCCTGTGAACAGCACCAGCGTAACTGTAACCAACAGCAATAAGTCTAGCCTAGGTTCCTGTCACTGTGACGAACAATACAGTCAATGTCAGCAGCTAAGGTATGTTTAGCAAAGATCATTGTCATTGTGACTGGCAACACCTTAACTGTAACTAGGAATGGAAGTCAAGCTGAGGACACTTGCAGTTTGGAAATGGTCATCACACCCGTAACTACCTAAGGTAAGTGTAGTTAAGGTCGCTGTCAGTGTGACCAGCAGGACCATACCTGGAGTCAGCTAAGGTAAGACTAGGGTCATTGTCACTGTGTGCAGCATCACCATATATGTAGCTAGGTAACATAAATCTAACCAAGGTCACTCTCAGTGTGTCCAGCATCACCATAACTGTAACTAGCTAAGTTAAGTGTAGCTAAGTGCATTGTCAGTGTCACCAGCGTGACCATAAGTGGAAGTAGCTAAGAATGAGGTCACTGTCAGTGTTACTAGAGTCAACCTAACAGTAGCTAATGTAAATATATGAAGGTCAGTGTCACTGTGACCAGCATCACCATTACTGTAACTAGCAAGACTAAGTCTCATTATGGTCACTATGTGACCAGCATCAGCGTACCTCTAACTAGACAACATAAGTATAGATAAGGTCTCTGGTGATGTGACCAGTGTGCTTAAGTGAAGCTAGCAGAGGTAAGTCTGACTAAGATCACTGTGGCAGTGACCATCTTCACCGTAAGTGTAATGAGCTAAGGTGAGCGTAACAATGGTCACTTTCACTATAACTTGTGTCACCATAAGTGTAACTAGCTAAGGCAAGTGCGAGTAAGGTCTCTGTTGGTGGGACTTGTGTCAAAATAACTGTCAGTAGTTAAGGGAAGGCAAAGTAAGGTGACTGTCACATTGTCTACCATCAACGTAATTGTACCAGCAAAGGTAAGTTTCACTAAGGTTACTATCACTGTGACCAGCATCATTCTAACTGTACCTCTCTAAAAGAAGTGGAGCCAAGGTCACTGTCAGTTTCTGCAGCATCATCTTCACTGAGATTAGGTATGATCCATCTAGATAAAGTCACTGTCTGTGTGACCAGCATCTCTGTAACTGTAAATAGTTAAGGAAGGTAAGTGTAACTAAGGACACTGCCAGTATGACCAATATCATCCTAAGAATAACATGCTGATGTGAGTATAGCTGAGGTAACAGTCACTGCCCTAGCATCAATGTAACTCTAAGCAGCTAACCTAAGTTTAGCCACGGTCACTATGACGAGTTTCACTGTGATTCTAACTACCTAATGGAAGACTAAGTAAAGTACTGTCATTGCATCCTGCCTCCCCATTATTGCCTAACTAAAGTATGTTTCTCTAAGGGCAATTCATTATCACCTGTGTCACTGTAGGTGTGACCAAGTCACCATAAATATCACTAGCTAAGGTAAGCCTACCCAAGGTGTGATGGTCAACGTGGAGTTTGAACTTGGCTTAGACTGGGTGAGTGGCTGGGCAGTTGAATGTAGTATTCCCCACGATGAGACTGGTAATCAACTCGAAGGTGGACTCCACTGTGTGTTGCTGAGCTGCTTTTGGGTATGTGGTCTGCTTCCCATATCTAAGAAACAGTTTTGGCAATAGTCTTCATCTTATAGCATGCTTGAACCCTGCATGTAATCATATCATTGTCCAGCCACCTGCCATGCTCTGCCCAACTTGGGACTTTCAATGGACTTGAATGAATGGCCTACTATGCAGTTTTGTTAAATCTGAGCTGTGCCTTTTGACTTGTCTACTTTGGACTTTTTAGCCTCAACTGTCAACAGCTTTCTGAGTACAGAGAACCTCTTGCTCCAGTGGGCCAGGTGGAGGAGGCACATCTGAAGCCAAAGGCTGAGGTGTTTCCACTCAGCCTCTAGTGTCTTGGACTTAAAGCCTCTAAATTGTAAGAATAATCTCCTGCTCAGTAAGGCCATCCCATTTGTGGTATGTTCTTGTCAGAGTAGCACCAGGAAGACAGATTATAAGGACACAGTCTCTGTCACAACCAACAAGGTTACTTTAACCTGGTAAGACAAGTGTAATGGATGACATTGTGAGTGTGACCCGGTTACAGTAAGTGTAACTAGCTAAGAGAATTTTACCTAAGGATGAGGTCATTGTGATACACATCAGTGTCCCTTTAGGGAGCAAAGGTCACTCTTGCTATTGTCACTGTCACTGTCAGCAGCATCTCTGTAACTATAATTGACTTTGCTGACCCTGCACTTGGAACGTGTGACTGGGCTTTGCACACCCCACAGATCCATTTGGGTTAGGCTGGTCTCTGCTCCTCACAACCCGCATGCCCCCAGTCTGCAGAGACTTTTGGGGCTTCCAAGAGTCCCATCCCAGGAAATGAGGTTTGGGAAGGTGAGGAAGCCTCCCGAGAGGGAGAAGCAGGAGAGCCAGCTCAGTCAAGGCCAGAGGCCCCTGTGCACCTCTGGGGAGCTCATAGGAGGAACCTCAAGACAGACTGCCAAACTCAGCTTCTGATCCAGGGGCCACTTCCCTGTTAGAAGGGCTCAGGCTGCATGGCACGTACAGTCAGCATTGCCTCTGTGTTTTCTCATTGCAAGGTCTAAGTGCAACCCCAGCCGACATTGCCGCTATTATTTCACACCACCGTGGTCCAATGCCGCAAAGCTCTTGCCACTGACCACGCACAGAGGTGGAGTGGGACGGTGGCCCCGGTGGAGTCTGGGTCAGGAGGCTGGAGTATGAGCCGGCTCTTCTCACTGGTCACGGTGGCACAGAAGGTGGCCCTCGGGTACCAAAGTTATCGGGACACCAGCTGAGGGGCTGCCAGGGTGGCTTAGGCTGGGCCTCCCCAGCTGTGTCACCAGATCAGTGGTGGGCACAGGCCCTGGACCTGGGACATCAGAGGTCCAGGCTGTTGGGGTGAAGGGCAGGCCCTGCTCCGTCCCCATCTGTACGCACTTGGCAGACTGAATTCACTTTGGTATCCGAGCCTTGGTCGTCTCCTCTGTAAGAGGGGACACAAAAGGATGGTCCCTGAAAGCGGCACCTCTAGGGTGTGGTGTGCGGGAAGTACACGTGGACACGTGGGCAGGCATGGCTGAGGGCAGTTTCCCCTGTGGGGTCAGGGGTTCGAGTGGACCTAGAGCCATCCAGTGTGAGGTCAGAGCCTGGCCCTCAGAGGCGCCCAAGGGGGCTGGCCTGGCCTCCCTGAGCCTGGTGACTTCGAGGCAGGACACCACCCATCCCCTTGAGCAAACAGCTCAGGGCACCAGGAGGCCCCAGCCTTCTAATGGACAGCAAATATGTCTCAGTCCCCTCTTGTCTCAGTGGACAGGCTGGGCTGTACAGAATGGACATTAGGCCCTGAGCGTCTCCGCAGAGCATCCAGGGTTAGGGGGGAACTTCTTCCTGGATGTGTGGTCCCACCACCCATACCCTGCTCACCAAGGACATGGACACCCTAAGTCTTCACGGGGACTGCTCTCAAGTGTCCACGTCACTGGGTGAACAGGTCTTCCAGGGTGGGGTCCCACGGCCCTCCCGGAAGGATCAGGTGCCTAGGGAACAGCCCCGGGGGCTTGCAAGCTCTACCCTAGGCACAATCACAACTCCCGTCACACAGTTGTTAGTGTGTCCTCCCCTTTTGAAGAGGAGGCTGAGGCTGGCTCTGTGCCCCCAGCTTTCCACGGTCCCCAGCGGGTGGCCACACTGCCTTTCCGGCCATACCTAGGGCTTTTCCAAGCATGCCCAGTCCCGCCAAACCCGAGCACCCTCCCGGTGCCATGTTCCTTCTGCCCGTAATGGCCATCCAGCCATGTCATGCCATGCCATGCCCTTCAAGCGCTGCAGCTCAAATATCACCTTGCCCACGGGCCCTCCTGATCCCAACCGGTGACACCTCCCAGCTTCCTCCCCAGGCAAGTGCCAAGCTCTCGGGCTGGGCTGTGTGAGTGAGGCCACGTCTCCCTTACGCTGTGGGGAGTCACTTCTTGGGCGTCTGTCCAACCCCCCATCCACCCTGTGCCTGGCCCTGGGAAGCCAAAGTTCCACAAACATTGGACCGGGGATGGCCAGGAGTCCCCACCACACAGGGCCTACCAGGTGCGAGGACCCAGTGAATACAAGGGGTGCCTCCCCAAGTCAAGCAGACCTCACTGTCTGGTGTTCCCCCCATGCCTCAACAAGGATTCCAGGGAGCCCTGGGAAGACACCAACCCCCCATCCTTCATCTCCAGTGTCAGAAGCCCCAGTGCTGGCCAAGTGTCTTCCCCTTTCCTCCCTCGGAGGCTAGGCACTGCCTTTAGGGCAAGGTCCTTAGTTCCCCCACAGGATACAGGGCCCAGTTGCCACGACCTCCTCCAGGTCACTCGCGCCATATTTTCAGGCTAAAAAAAAACCACCCATCCAGGATCAGATGGCATTCCTCAGCCCTGCTATCCACACCCCGGTCACCTGCCTTTCCAGGAGCAGAGCCTGCATCCACAGCCCCAGAGTCTTCCCGAACCCCCGCGCCTGACTCCCTGCGCACCCCTCTGGGTCCACTAATCAGTATCTGCCTGGCTGCCGCCCCTTTCCCACTTCACCCTGCTGCCCCCTCAGGACCCACCTCATGCACAATGACCTGGGCAGGGAAGGGAAGGGGGGAGGCATGGTGGAGGAGAAGGACTGCAGGAGGGGTGGCACTGTTGTGGAACCTGGCACCCAGTGGGCATCTCCTCGTGGCCATGCTCTCACCTCAAGTCCAGGCACCCAGCATGCCCACCTTCACCAGGCAGCGGCAGCGGCCGGATGTGCAAGCCTGGCACTCCCCTTCTGCCCAGTGCAGGCTTACGCGCTGGACAGGGATGTGCCCTGAGCACAATCAGTGCTCACACAAGGCCAGCCTCTTCCCTCCTGCTAGCCTGCAGATCCCTCTTTACAAGATCCCAGAGGTGGTGAAGCTGTGAGAACAGTGCATTGCCAGGCCAAACCTCAAGCAGGTGCTGCAGGCCCTTGAGCGCCACACACCTGCCACTGCGACGTGCCATGCGTGCCAGCTCACCGCTCATTGGGTGTGTGCCACTGATGGACATGGCCCCGGCCCAATGGTGGCTGGCGGGAGTGGGGCGTGCCTTGGAGACCTCCCCACAGCTGGGGAAGCTTTGTCCACAGGAGGTCAGATTTCAAGCCCAGTGCAGTGTCTTTGGAGCCTGTCACCTCGGCAATTTGACTCTGTCTTTGAGATGGGGTTGGTGGTGTTTTCTTTGTTGATTATCGAGGGAAAAAGCAAACTGCTCCCCAGGCCTAGTCATCTGGGGGATGGGCTGCCCAGTGGGACCCTGACCTCCTAACTCACAACTTTGGTGCTACCTCCTCACCCTCCTGACTCCTTTCAACTCACCATGGAATTCTACAATTCCCTTTCTGCCCTTCACCCCCCCCATCACCTTCCTACTTCTTGATCTCACCCAACACACATTCCTTATACTTGAATTCTCTCCTCAGTTCTCCTTCCACCCCTGCCAATTTTCACATCCATAGGCATGCAGACAAACACGTGGGTATAAACGTGCATCACAGTACCATTCACAGAAGTCAAAACAAACAAGCTTTTCCACATGTCAGATGAGCTAGATGCATCTCCTAAAGTGGCCAGCTGCTGGCAGCTCAGGTTGATGAGCCCAAGGTCTGTAGGGAAACCGGGACATCCCATAATCAACAGGCAACAGAGAAGACCACTGGCACAGGAAAAAAAAATAATAAAACTTTTCAGATCCACAGTTTCTCTGGAAGTGGGACAGAGAAGGGTCATAGTCTGAAACAGCAAAAAGAACCAACAGATATGTCGGGGGTTGTGGCTCAGACGGGGAAGTTGAGGGTCAGTGAATGTGGCAGGAGACACACAATTTCTTTGAGCAGTAACTAATTTTCCATTTAATGTTTAGTATTTGAGGTTGGAGAAGGACTTCCATTATTGAGCACTTAAGATCTTTTGGTTACCCACATGACCATGGTCAATACCTGTATGATGAACAAAAGCACAGTGAGTCCTCAGGCCACTAGCCCTCATAGAAGTGAGAGAACAAAAGATTTGTGATATCAATGGTTCCTGAAAGTTAACTACGGCAGCACTGACAACCATCTGACACCAAGGCTCTGTGAATAAGATACATCAGAACATCAACAGTGGCCTCTGGGAAATAAAAGAGGTGTATCCCTCAAGGTCAGGATGTGTGTGTCAGGAAACAAGTGTGAGCAGATTGTCAAGCCAACTGACAGATGAGATATCTAGCATCCAAAGTGAAAACCCTAAGGATAGTAGGCTACATGGAAGAGTAGGCAATGGTGAAGAACAAGGGAAAGAAGTACACAGGGCTTGCCTTCTGATAGTCAAGGAAGTATTGGAAGAAACAAATGGCACGTGGCCAAGGCTGGAGTGGGGAGTCGGCAAGTGGAAAGGATTTCGAAGTAGGATTCCTTAGGATTAGGAGAGGGTCCTTAAAGGGAGAAAAAACTAGGAGAGATCTCAGTGGGGTCTCCAGGGAGGTTCCTGTGTCCGAGGACACTCTCTGGCCAACTGGTATTGCTTAGATTTGAGACACCTCTGAACCTGCACTCACCCTAATCCTGAGCTGAGCCTTTGTGAACTCATTCTCAGGGGAGAAGGAGGCATGACGGCCATCTCCCTGCTCCTTGTCTATCTCCTGTCCGAAATCCTGCAGATACAGTGAGCAGCAGCCATCTCTAGAGGTATCCAAGGCCCTTTGGGTTTGAGGCCTCCCCTTGCTGACTATCCTATCCCGGTACCAGATTTGCCATCAGAAGAGGTTTCAGTTCCCTGTCCGTCACCATGCGCTGGGTGTTGGGTGTGCAACATGACATTCTAATTTATAGGTTAACTGCTAGGTGTTCTAAGAACCCTACTAAAATGGCCTTCCCAGGAGCAGCAAATTGTACACCCTCTTAGAACACAGGTGGAAAGGAAAGACCAATTTTGAGGAGATGATGGTTATGGCCAGACAATCCAAAGCTTGAAAAGTCCACTGAGTCGTGGCTAAACACATTCTACCAGCCCTCTCTTCTCTCAAACTGCACAGGGAAGAGGAGAGCTTAAGCAGAGAGGAGGAGG
>NW_006922355.1:486985-494211 GCF_000298275.1 Orycteropus afer afer
ACAAGCCCTCATAGAGGTGAGAGAACAAAGGATTAGTGATGTCAAGGGCTCCTGAAAGTTAACTACGGCAGGACTGACAACCATCTGACACCAAGGCTCTGTGAATAAGATATATCAGAACATCAACAATGGCCACTGGGGAATAAAAGAGGTGTCTCCCTCGCAGGTCATGATGTGTGCTTCTGGAATCAAGTATGAACGGACTGGCAAGCGAACTGACAGATGACATGTCTAGCATTCAGAGTGAAAGCACTAAAGAGAGTAGGCCACATAGAAGAGTAGGCAATGGTGAAGAACAAGTGAAAGAAGTACACAGGGCTTCCCTTCCGATAGTCATGAAGTATTGGAAGAAACAAATGGCACGGGTCCAAGGCTGGAGTGGGGAGTGGACTAGAGGAAAGGATTTTGAGATAGGACTCCTTAGGGTTAGAAGAGGGTCCTTAAAGGGAGGAAACTCTAGGAGAGATTTCAATAGGGTCTCCAGGGAGTTGCCTGTGTCCCAGGACACTCTCTGGCCACCTGGGGTTGCTGAGATTTGAGACACCTCTGAACGTGCACTCACCCTAATCCTGGGCCAAGCCTTTGTGAACTCTTTCTCAGGGGAGAAGGAGGCATGACTGCCATATCCCTGCTCCTTCTCTATCTCCTGTCCAAAATCCTGCAGATACAGTGAGCAGTGGCCATCTCTAGAGGTACCCAAGGCCCTTTGGGTTTGAGGCTTCACCTTTCTGACTATTCTATCCCAGAACCAGATTTTCCATCAGAGGAGGTTTTAGTTCCCTGTCCATCACCATGCACTGGGTGTTGGGTGTGCAACATGACATTCTGCTTTATGGGTTAACTGCTAGCTGTTCTCAGAACCCTACTCACATGGTCTTCCCAGGAGCAGCAAATTGTACACCCTCTTAGAACACAGGTGGAAAGGAAGGACCAATTTTGAGGAGATGATGGGCCAGCATGAGACAAAGGCCGGGCAATCCAAATCTCCAAAAGTCCACTGAGTCGTGGCTAAACACATTCTACCAGCCCTCTCCTATCTCAAACTGCACAGGGAAGAGGAGAGCTTAAGCAGAGAGGAGGAGGTCCTGGAACAAGGGCTCAAGATGTCTTCCTCTGACCACTGACGAACCAAGGTCATCCACTGCCAGTCAGTGACAGAGGCCTGCACCACAGAAGGTGGTCATGGAGGCAAACAAATTCCCAGTGAAGGTGCCAGCTCAGCCTGAGACAGCCCATACCCTGAAGTGTGGGAATCAATTGGAACCTCTAGCGCAAACTTAGGTCCCAGCATCCTAGGTGACCAAGATGGCTGGAATGAAGCTTTAAACCAGATCCTGGCTTGGCACACACACTGAAGCTCAGACCACAGTACACCCAATTTCAACAACTACTCCCAGGCACTTGCAAACTCCTGGTCATGACCAGCAGAAAGAACCCATGATGGGGAGACATCATGAGAATGGAGCCACGGAAGGCCCTCCACAAATATTAGCTAGGAGACAGCACCACTGCCATCAACTTCACCGGCACCTACCCCTACCGAGTCTGTATCAATCACATGACACCCTCCTTCGTGATCCCCTCTGTTAGTCCCAAGGTGAGCCTGCATCTTCGTCAGAACATTTGGCCTCATCACTTGTGTCCTCCCTACCTCCCAGCCCCTCATCTGGTGTCCCACAAGGACAAGGTTTGGCATAGCCATAAGGAGTGGTTTGAGGCTGCCTGGGTGGGATGAGAGTGGTGGCCTGGCCTGGTTCAGACTGACTTAGGAAACCTCATGGTACCTTAAACTTCCTTCGGGTGGATGGAGGCCAGAGTCTTCAGGAGTGAGGCCCGAGCGGCCTTCTGAATCCACTTGAAAGGGTCCAACTCGTGTATTCAGGAGAAAACAAGGATACGTGATGGTTCGCCATGTGCCCTCAGTGAAATGATCCAGACAGTGAGCCGCCAGCCTCTCGATGCCCGGTGACCCATGTTCCAAGTTCTATTGGTCTCCATTGTCAAGAAAGTGACATCATAGTCTGCATACCCTGACTTGTGCCCTCTTCCGACTGAAAACCTCACTAAAAATCCCCCTGTGTTGCCAAATTTGCAGCTCTCCCAGCATCGTGTCCATACCCAGACACAGTGACTGCAATCCACCCCACTCCACAGGAGAGAATACATGGGTTCAGCCAGGTCCACAGCTTTCAGGACACTGAGATAGCTTCACACATGGATCCTCCGTCTACACCCCTTTATCACCCTGGACAAGTCAACGAGTGTCTCTTTGTCACTCAACTGCAACTTGGTAGAGCAGCATAGTGCCTGAGACTTATGTTTCTTCATGGCTTAGGTATGTAAAAGGTTGTTGTCATTGTTGGAGACTCTCATTACCCATTCCTTGTTAATCCTCACCCTAGTACCTTCTCTCTTGTTACACAGGGGTCATCACTTCTCTCTCAACCACCTAATTCACAACACCAGTGCTACCTCCTGCCCTTCCTGACTCCTTTCACCTGCACCTAAGAGTTCTCCATCGCTTTCCCGCCTCTTCACCTCCCATCACTTTCCTGCTTCTTCATTTCACCCAACACACATTCCTTATACTTGAATCCTCTCCTCACTTGTCCTCCCACCTCTGCCAATTTTCACAAGCACAGGCACGCAGACAATCTTGTGGGCACAAGTGCCCATCTCAGATCCATCCACAGAAGTCAAAAGAAGCAAACTTCCCAAATGTCTGTCCAGAAATGATGAAGTCAACCCAATACAGCATACATATGATACCGTTCACTCATCGAAAGGAATTTCCAAGTAACACACAGGACACCTTGTCGAGCATCAAAAATATCGATGACTAAGTGACAGATGTCGGACGCTAAAAGCCATGCACCATAGGATGCCATTTGAATGAAAAATCCAGAGCGAGTAAAACCACCAACACAGACAGTGAAGTATGGGTATACAGGGGCTGCAGGGGGCAGAGGGAAGAGAGAGAAGTTCTCAACTACCAAGTTTCTGTCTGGGACGATGGCCATGCTCTGCTAGTAGACATTCTGATGGCTGCCAACCTTGAGATCTTAGGCAAACGCACCAAACGATACACTTTGCAATTATATAAACAAGGGACCTCATTGTATGTCAGCGTGAAAACTGGTATTGGACTAAATAATCAAGGAACTGAAAAGAGAATATTCAATGAGAGCCACACTTGGAGTAAACGCAAAGTCAATGGCAAACCAGATAACGTGATACGAGACTCATTGCTCCCATCTCAGTTCAAGGAAAGGCAGGCCGTGGGATCAAGCTCAGGGTTGCTTAAACGAATGCTGAATGAGGTGCTTGGGCTGTCTGTGCCTCTGTCTCTGAGCAGTGTATTGGTTCTCTAGTGTTGCTATAAAACAAATACCCAGAGGCAATATTTAGAGAAACAGGAATCTGCCCTCTTACAATCGTTGAGACAAGTAATAATCCAAGTTTAACGTGCTAGCTAAGGGCTGGGTGAAGGCTTCTCGATCTGGGCTTCATTTCTGGCCCCTGTTCCAGGTCCACATGAGCTAGCGGCATCTCCTATGGCAGGCAGTTGCGGGAAGCTCAGGTTGATGAGCCCAAGGTCTGCAGGGAAAGCGGTACCATCCCATTATCAACAGGCAACAGAGCAGACCATTGGCTCAGGTACAAAAATAAAACATTTCAGATCCACAGTTTCTCTGGAAGTGGGACACAAAAGGGTCATAGTCTGAAACACCAACAATAACCACCAGACATATCGGGGCTTGTGGCTCAGACTGGGAAGCCTAGGGTGAGTTAATGTGGCAGGAGACACACAACTGCTTTGAACAGTAACTAATTTTCCATTTAATGAGCAGTATTTGAAGTTGGAGAAGGACTGCCATTATTGGGCACCTCCAATCTTTTTGTTAACCACATGAGCACAGACAATACCCGTATGATGAGTCATCAGGCCACAAGCCCTCATAGAGGTGAGAGAACAAAGGATTAGTGATGTCAAGGGCTCCTGAAAGTTAACTACGGCAGGACTGACAACCATCTGACACCAAGTTTCTGTGAATAAGATATATCAGAACATCAACAGTGGCCTCTGGGGAATAAAAGAGGTGTCTCTCTCACAGGTCATGATGTTTGCTTCTGGAAACAAGTGTGAACGGACTGTCAAGCGAACTGACAGATGAGATGTCTAGCGTCCAGAGTGAAAGCACTAAAGACAGTAGGCCACATAGAAGAGTAGGCAATGGTGAAGAAGAAGTGAAAGAAGTACACAGGGCTTCCCTTCTAATAGTCAAGGAAGTATTGGAAGAAACAAATGGTCCAAGGCTGGAGTGGGGAGTGGACTAGAGGAAAGGGTTTTGATATAGGATTCCTTAGGGTTAGAAGAGGGTCCTTAAAGGGAGGAAACTCTAGGAGAGATCTCAGTGGGGTCTCCAGGGAGTTGCCTGTGTCCCAGGACACTCTCTGGCCACCTGGGGTTGCTGAGATTTGAGACACCTCTGAACCTGCACTCACCCTAATCCTGTGCCGAGCCTTTGCGAACTCTTTCTCAGGGGAGAAGTAGGCATCACTACCATCTCACTGCTCCTTGTCTATCTCCTGTCTGAAATCCTGCTTATACAGAGAGCAGCGGCCATCTCTAGAGATATGCAAGACCCTTTGGAATTGAGGCCTCCGCTTGCTTACTCTCCTATCCCGATACCAGATTTTCCATCAGAGGAGGTTTCAGTTCCCTGTCCATCACCATGCGCTGGCTGTTGGGTGCGCAACATGACATTCTCCTTTATGGGTTAACTGCTAGCATTTCTCATAGGCCTACTCACATTGCCTACCCAGGAGCAGCAAATTGTGCACCCTCTTAGAACACAGGTGGAAAGGAAAGACCCATTTTGAGGAGATGATTATTATGGCCAGCATGAGACAAAGGCCGGGCAATCCAAAGCTCAAAAAGTCCACTGAATCGTGGCTAAACACATTCTACCAACACTCTCCTATCTCAAACTGCACAGGGAAGAGGAGAGCTTAAGCAGAGAGGAGGAGGTCCTGGGACAAGGGCTCAAGATGTTTACCTCTGACAACTGATGGACCAAGGTCATCCACTGCCAGCCAGTGAGAGATGCCTGCACCACAGAGGGTGGTCAAGGAGGCAAACAAATTCCCAGTGAAGGTGCCAGCTCAGCCTGAGACAGCCCTTACCCTGAAGTGTATAAGTCGATTGGAACCTCTAGTGGAAACTTAATTCCCAGTATCCTAGGTGACCAGGTTGGCTGGAATGGAGCTTTCAACCAGATCCTGGCTTGGGCTTCACCCTGATGCTCAGACCACAGTACACCCAATTTCATCAACTACTCCCAGTCAGTTGCAAAGTCCTGGTCAGGACCAGTGGAATGAACCCATGATGGGGAGTCATCATGGGAATGGAGTCAAGGAATGCCCTACACAACTATTAGCTAGGAGATAGCACCACTGCCATCATCTTCATCGGCACCCACCCCTACCGAGTCTGTATCGATCACATTACACCTTCCTTCGGAATCCACTTTGTTAGTCCCAATGTGAGCCTGCCTCTTCATCAGAAGCTTTGGCCTCATCACTTGTGTCCTCCCTACCTCTCCGCCCCTCATCTGGTGTCCCCAGAGGACAAGGTCTGGCGTAGCCATGAGGAGTGGTTTGAGGCTGCCTGGGTGGGATCAGAGTGGTGGCGTGGCCTGGCCTGGTTCAAACAGACTTAGGGAACCTCGTGGTACTTTCAACTTCAGCTCAGGTTGATGAGCCCAAGGTCTGCAGGGAAAGTGGGAGTGGGCACATGTCAGTGTATGGAGACTAAAATTAAACATGTGTTTTCCAGTTGCACTTGCTAAGGTGAATTGAAGGCATCGTATTTTTACTACTTTTTCAACAGAGACTTGATATACACGTTTGACAGAGATACATATACTTTCTCTGACTTAGTTAACAAATGTCGTTGCAGCCAGTCTGATACATGTGTTTGTAAGTGATTTACACCTTACACCATTTTCACATGGTTTAGAAAATGTAAATATTTAACATATCTTTGTGTTGGATGAATGCCATGTGCGATTCAATTCTTTACATGTAAATTGTACATTTTAACCATTACCTGCTAAAATGTAGGTTGACAAATACTTGTTGTGCCATAGTTTTAGAACAGTAACATGATTTACATGTTTCCAAAAGGTACACTTACATTCTCTGATTAGGTTAACAAAGTGTGGTAACTCCCTTTCTGTTATTTATCCTTGATTTAGACAGGAGTAACTTCTTTAAACTTTGGTTTCAGTAGAAAGCAAAATGGGATTCATTTCACCTAGATTAAACATGTGTTTTCCAGTTGCACTTTCTAAGGTAAATTGAAGGCACCATATGATTTTCTAAGTTTCCAACAGAAAATTAATATACACATTTGAGAAAGTTATATATACATTCTGTGACTGAGTTAAAAAATTATAGTTGCTGCCACAATGATACATGCATTTGTAAGAGATTTACAATTTCCAGCATTTTCACTTGATATACACAACGAATTTGATGTATCTTTGTGTTAGTTGATTGCAGTGTGCTATACACCTCCTTTGATCTAAATTGTACATTTTAACCATTTACTGCTAAAATATAGGTTGACTAATACTTATTTTGCTATAGTTTTTGAACAGTAACATGATTTACATGGTTCCAAATGATGCACGTACATTCTCTGATTAGAATACCAAAGTGGGGTAACTCCCTTTCAGGTACTTTCAAAAGAGGAGGACATTTCAATTTCATGAAACTATCCTTGATTTAGACATGAGAAACTTCTTTATACTTTCCTTTCAGTAGAAAGCAAAGTGTGAATCAGTCCTCCTAGATTAAACATTTATTTTCCAGTTGCACTTGCCAAGGTAAAATGAAGGCACCATATGTTTTTCTAAGTTTTCAACAGAAAATTAATATGCACATTTGAAAAGGTTACATATACATTCTGTGGCTGAGGTAACAAATTATTGTTGCTGCCACTATGATACATGAATTTGTAAGAGATTTACTCCTTGCAGCATTTTCACCTGGTTAACAAAACATGACCACTTCACGTATCTTTGTTTTAGTTGAATGCAATGTGCGATTCAATTCTTTTTTTTTTTTTTTTAATTAGGATTTGGGTGAAGATTTACAGAGTAAATTCACTTTTCATACAGCAGTTCACATATACTTTGTCTCATGTCATTGACCAAAAT
>NW_006922355.1:501137-514490 GCF_000298275.1 Orycteropus afer afer
TTCTGCCTAGTCCGCCATCTTGCCCTGCCTCTGCGATTCAATTCTTTTGATGTAAATTGTACATTTTAACCATTCCCTGCTAAAATGTAGGTTGAGGAATACTTGTTTTGCTATAGATTTGAACAATCACATGGTATATATGGTTCCGAATGTCACATATACATTTTCTGATTAGGTTAACAAAGTGTGGTAACTCCCTTTCAGGTGCTTTCAAAAGAGGAGGACATTGCAATTTCTTGAAAATATCCTTGATTTAGACATGACAAACTTCTTTATACTTTGGTTTCAGTAGAAAGCAAAGTGTGATTCACTTCACCTAGATTAAACATGTGTTTTCCAGTTACACTTGCTATGGTCAATTGAAAGCTCCCTATATTTTGTAAGTTTTCAGCAGAAATTAATACACATTTCAGAAAGTTACATATACATTCTCTGATTGAGTTAACAAATTGTTGTTGCTGCCACTATGATACATTCGTTTGTAAGAGATTTACACCTTACAGCATTTTCATGTGGTTTACAAAACCTGAATGTTTCACATGGCTTTGTTTTAGTTGAATGCAATGTGCGTTTCTCTTCTTTTGATTTAAATTGTACATTTTAACCATTCCCTGCTAAAATGTAGGTTGATGAGTACTTGTTTTGCTATAGGTTTTGAAAAGTAACATGATTTACATTGTTCCAAATGATACACGTACATTCTCTGATTAGGTTAACAGAGTGTGGTAACTCCCTTTCAGGTACTTTCAAAAGAGGAGGACATTGCAATTTCTTGAACCTCTCCTTGATTTAGACATGACAAACTTCTTTATACTTTGGTTTCAGTAGAAAGCAAAGTGGGATTCACTTCACCTAGATTAAACATGTGCTTTCCAGTTACACTTGCTAAGGTAAGTTGAAAGCACCCTATTTTATCTAAGTTTTCAACAGAAAGTTAATATACACATTTGACAGAATTACATATACATTCTCCAATGGAGTTAACAAAGTGTCATTTCTGCCGTTCTGAAGCATGCGTTTGTATTAGATTTACAACTTCCACCATTTTCAGTTGATTTACACAACGTATTTGACATATCTTTGTGTTCGTTGATTGCAATGTGCGCTACACTTCCTTTGACCCAAATTACACATTTTTTACCATTCACTGCTGAAATGTAGGTTGACTAATACTTTTTTTGCGATAGTTTCTGAACAGAAAGATTATTTACATGGTTCGGAAAGATACACATACATTCTCTGATTAGGTTAACAAAGTGTGGTAACTCCCTTTCAGGACTTTCAGAACAGTAGGACATTACTATTTCTTGAAATTATCCTTGATTTCGACATGAGAAACTTATTTGTATTTTGGTTTATGTAGAAAGCAAACTGTGATTCACTTCCCATAGATTAAACCTGTGTTTTTCAGTTGCAGTTGGTAAGGTCAATTGAAGACATCATATTTTTTCTAAGTTTTCAACAGAAATTAATATACACATTTGACAAAATTACAAATACATTCTCTAATGGAGTTAACAAAGTGTAGTTGCTGCCACTCTGGTACATGTGTTTGTAAGAGATTTACGTCATCCGACATTTTCACTTGATTTACAAAACGTATTTGAAATATCTTTGTGTTAGTTGATTGCAATGTATGATACACTTCCTTCGATCTCAATGGTACACTTCCTTTGATCTCAATTGTACATTTACTGCTAAAATGTAGGTTGACGAATACATGTCTTGCTATAGTTTTTGAACAGTAACATGATTTACGTGATTCTGAATGATACATGGACATTCTCTGGTTAGCTTAACAAAGTGTGGTAACTCCTGTTCAGGTACTTTCAAAAGAGTAGAACACAGCAATCTCTTGAAATTATCCTTGATTTAGACATAACAAACCTATATATACTTTTGTTTCAGTAGAAAGGAAAGTGTGATTCACTTCCTATAAATTAAACACGTGCTTTCCAGTTGCACTTGTTAAGGTGAATTGAAGGCATCATATTTTTTTTTGACAATTCCCTCAGAAACTTAATATACACGTTTGGCAAAGTTACATACACATTCTCTGATTGAGTTAACAAAGTTTTATTCCGGCCACTGTGATACATGCGTTTGTAAGACATTTATATCTTACTGCATTTTCACTTGATTTACAAAACATATTTCACATATGTTTGTGTTAGTTGAATTCAATGTTTGATCCATTTCATTTGTTCCAATTTGTATATTTTAACCATTGACTGCTAAAATATAGTTTGATGAATACTTGTTTTCCTATAGATTTGAACAGTAACGTGATTTACATGGTTCTGAATGATGCACGTATATTCTCTGATTAGATTAACAAAGTGGGGTAACTCCCTTTCCGGTACTTTCAAAAGAGGAGGACATTGCAATTTCTTGAAACTGTCCCTGATTTAGACATGAGAAACTTCTTTATACTTTGGTTTCAGTAGAAAGCAAAGTGGGATTCACTTCACCTAGATTAAACGTGCTTTTCAGTTACACTTGCTAAGGTAAGTTGAAAGCACCCTATTTTATCTAAGTTTTCAACAGAAACTTAATATACACATGTCACAGAATTACATATACATTCTCCAATGGAGTTAACAAAGTGTCGTTTCTGCCGTTCTGAAACATGCATTTGTATTAGATTTACAACTTCCAGCATTTTCAGTTGATTTACACAACGTATTTGAAATATCTTTGTGTTAGTTGATTGCAATGTGCGATACACCTCCTTTGATGTAAATTGTACATTTTAACCATTTACTGCTAAAATAAGTTGACTAATACGTATTTTGCTGTAGTCTTTGAACAGTAACATGATTTACATGGTTCTGAATGACACACGTACATTCTCTGATTAGCTTAACAAAGTGTGGTAGCCCCTCTTCAGGTACTTTCAAAAAGTAGAACATTGGAGTTTCTTGAAATTGTCGTTGATTTAGACATGACAAACTTATTTCTACTTTGGTTTAAGTAGAAAGCAAAGTGTCATTCACTTCACCTGGATTAAGCATGTGTTTTCCGGTTACACTTGCTAAGGTAAATTGAAGGAGCCATATTTCTTTCTAAGCTTTCAACAGAAAATTAATATACACATTTGAGAAAGTGACATATACATTCTGTTATTGAGTTAACAAATTATTGTTGCTGCCACTATGATACATGCGTTTATAAGAGATTTACTCCTTGCAGCATTTTCACCTGGTTAACAAAACATGGGCACTTCACGTATCTTTGTTTTAGTTGAATGCAATGTGCTATTCAATTCTTTTGATGTAAATTGTACATTTTAACCATTCCCTGCTAAAATGTAGGTTGACGAGTACTTGTTTTGCTATAGGTTTTTAAAAGTAACATGATCTACATTGTTCTGAACGATACACGTACATTCTCTGATTAGGTTAACAGAGTGTGGTAACTCCCTTTCAGGTACTTTCAAAAGAGGAGGACATTGCAATTTTTTGAAACTATCCTTGATTTAGACATGACAAACTTCTTTATACTTTGGTTTCAGTAGAAAGCAAAGTGGGATTCACTTCACCTAGATTAAACATGTGTTTCCCAGTTACACTTGCTATGGTCAATTGAAAGCACCATATTTTTTGTAAGTTTTCAACAGAAATTAATACACATTTCAGAAAGTTATATATACATTGTCTGATTGAGTTAACAAATTGTTGTTGCTGCCACTATGATACATTCATTTGTAAGAGATTTACACCTTACAGCATTTTCATGTGGTTTACAAAATGTGAACGTTTCACATGGTTTGTTTTAGTTGAATGCAATGTGCGTTTTTATTCTTTTGATTTAAATTGTACATTTTAACCATTCCCTGCTAAAATGTAGGTTGATGAATACTTGTTTTGCTCTAGTTTTTGAACAGTAACACGATTTACATGGTTATGAATGATACACGTACATTCTCGGGTTAGCTTAACAAAGTGTGGTAACTCCTGCTGAGGTACTTTCAAAAGAGTAGAACATAGCAATCTCTTGTAATTATCCTTGATTTAGACATAACAAACCTATATATACTTTTGTTTCAGTAGAAAGGAAAGTGTGATTCACTTCCTATAAATTAAACAGCTGTTTTCCAGTTGCACTTGTTAAGGTGAATTGAAGGCATCATATTTTTTTGACGTTTCCTACAGAAACTTAATATACACATTTGACAAAGTTAAATATACATTCTCTGTTTGAGTTAAAAAGGTTTTATTCCGGCCACTGTGATACATGAGTTTGTAAGACATTTATATCTTACTGCATTTTCACTTGATTTACAAAACGTATTTCACATATATTTGTGTTAGTTGAATTCAATGTTTGATCCACTTCATTTGCTCTAAATTGTACATTTTAACCATTGACTGCTGAAATATAGGTTGACGAATACTTGTTTTCCTATAGATTTGAACAGTAACATGATTTACATGGTTCTGAATGATGCACGTACATTCTCTCATTAGATTAACATAGTGGGGTAACTCTCTTTCAGGTACTTTCAAAAGAGGAGGACATTGCAATTTCTTGAAACTCTCCTTGATTTAGACATGACAAACTTCTTTATACTTTGGTTTCATTGGAAAGCAAAGTGGGATTCACTTATCCTAGATTAAACATGTGGTTTCCAGTTACATTTGCTAAGGTAATTTGAAAGCACCCTATTTTATCTATGTTTTCAACAGAAACTTAATATACACATTTGACAGAATTACATATACATTCTCCAATAGAGTTAACAAAGAGTCGTTTCTGCCATTCTGAAACATGCGTTTATAAGAGATTTACAACTTCCAGCATTTTCAGTTGATTTAGACAACCTATTTGAAATATCTTTGTGTTAGTTGATTGCAATGTGCAATATACCCCCTTTGATCTAAATTATACATTTTAACCATTTACTGCTAAAATATAGCTTGACTAATACTCATTTTGCTATAGTTCTTGAACAGAAACATAATTTACATGGTTCTGAGTGACACGCATACATTCTCTGATTAGCTTAACAAAGTGTGGTAACCCCTCTTCAGGTACTTTCAAAAAGTAGAACATTGCAATTTCTTGAAATTGTGGTTGATTTAGACATGACAAACTTATTTATATTTTGGTTTAAGTAGAAAGCAAAGTGTTATTCACTTCACCTGGTTTAACCATGTGTTTTCCAGTTACACTTGCTAAGGTCAATTGAAGGAGCCAAATTTTTTCTAAGCTTTCAACAGAAAATTAATATACACATTTGAGAATGTGACATATACGTTCTCTTACTGAGTTAACAAATTATTGTTGCTGCCACTATGATACATGCGTTTTTAAGAGCTTTACTCCTTGCAGCATTTTCACCTGGTTAACAAAACATGAGCACTGCAGGTATCTTTGTTTTAGTTGAATGCAATATACGATTCAATTCTTTTGATGTAAATTGTACATTGTAACCATTCCCTGCTAAAATGTAGGTTGGCGAGTACTTGTTTTGCTATAGTTTTTGAAAAGTAACATGATTTACATTGTTCCAAATGATACACGTACATTCTCTGATTAGTTTAACAGAGTGTGGTAACTCCCTTTCAGGTACTTTCAAAAGAGGAGGACATTGCAATTTCTTGAAACTCTCCTTGAATTAAACATGACAAACTTCTTTACACTTTGGTTTCAGTAGAAAGCAATGTGGGTTTCAGTTCACTTACATTAAACATGTGTTTTCCAGTTAGACTTGCTATGGTCAATTGAAAGCACCATATTTTTGTAAGTTTTCAACAGAAATTAATACATATTTCAGAAAGTTACATATACATTCTCTGATTGAGTTAACAAACTGTTGTTGCTGCCATTATGATACATTCGTTTGTAAGAGATTTACACCTTACAGCATTTTCATGTGGTTTACAAAACCTGAATGTTTCACATGGCTTTGTTTTAGTTGAATTCAATGTGCTCTTCTCTTCTTTTGATTTAAATTGTACATTTTAACCATTCCCTGCTAAAGTGTACATTGATGAATACTTGTTTTGCTCTAGTTTTTGAACAGTAACATGATTTACATGGTTATGCATGATACACGTACATTCTCTGACAGAGATAATTAAGTGTGGTAAGTCCTTTTCAGGTAGTTTCAAACGATTAGAATATTACAATTCCTTGAATTCATCCTTGATTAAGACATAACAAGCTTATTTATACTTTGTTTTCAGTAGAAAGCAAAGTGTGATTTACTTGCCATAGATTAAACATGAGTTTCCCAGTTGCACTTGCCAAGATAAAGAGAAGGCATCTTTTATTTCCCTAAGTTTTCAACAAAAATTAATATACACATTTGACAAAGTTACATATACATTCTCTCATGGCGTTTAGAAAGTGTTGTTTCTGCCACTCTGATACATGCGTTTGTAAGAGATTTACACCTGACCTCATTTTCACATGGGTTACAAAACTTGAATGTTTCACATATCTTTGTGTTCGTTGATTGCAACGTGTGCTACACTTCCTTTGACCTAAATTATACACTTTTTACCATTCACTGCTGAAATGTAGGTTGACTAATACTTTTTTGGCGATAGTTTCTGAACAGAAAGATTATGTACATGGTTTGGAATGATACACATACATTCTCTGATTAGGTTAACAAAGTGTGGTAACTCCCTTTCAGGACTTTCGAAACAGTAGGACATTGCAATTTCTTGAAATTATCCTTGATTTCGACATGAGAAACTTATTTATATTTTGGTTTAAGTAGAAAGCGAACTGTGATTCACTTCCCATAGATGAAACCTGTGTTTTCCAGTTGCAGTTGCTAAGGTCAATTGAAGACATCATATATTTTCTAAGTTTTCAACTGAAACTTAATATACACATTTGACAATATTACAAATACATTCTCTAATGGAGTTAACAAAGTGTTGTTGCTGGCACTGTGATACATGTGTTTGTAAGAGATTTACGTCATCCGACATTTTCACTTGATTTACAAAACGTATTTGAAATATCTTTCTGTTAGTTGACTGCAATGTATTATACACTTCCTTTGATCTAAATTGTACACTTCCTCTGATCTCAGTTGTACATTCCCTGCTAAAATGTAGGTTGACAAATACTTGTTTTGCTATAGTTTTTGAACAGTAACATGATTTACATGATTCTGAATGATACACGTACATTCTGTGGTTAGCTTAACAAAGTGTGGTAACTCCTGCTGAGGTACTTTCAAAAGAGTAGAACATAGCAATCTCTTGAAATTATCCTTGATTTAGACATAACAAACCTATATATACTTTTGTTTCAGTAGAAAGGAAAGTGTGATTCACTTCCTACAAATTAAACAGCTGTTTTCCAGTTGCACTTGTTAAGGTGAATTGAAGGCATCATATTTTTTTGACGTTTCCGACAGAAACTTAATATACACGTTTGACAAAGTTACATATACATTCTCTGATTGAGTTAACAAGGTGTTATTCCAGCCACTGTGATACATGCGTTTGTAAGACATTTATATCTTACCGCATTTTCACTTGATTTACAAAACGTATTTCACATGTATTTGTGTTAGTTGAATTCAATGTTTGATCCACTTCATTTGCTCTAAATTGTAATTTTAACAATTGACTGCTAAAGTATAGGTTGATGAATACTTGTTTTCCTATAGATTTGAACAGTAACATGATTTACATGGTTCTGAACGATGCACGTAGATTCTCTGGTTAGATTAACAAAGTGGGGTAACTCCCTTTCAGGTACTTTTAAAAGAGGAGGACATTGCAATTTCTTGAAACTCACCTTGATTTAGACATGACAAACTTCTTAATACTTTGGTTTCAGTAGAAAGCAAAGTGGGATTCACTTCACCTAGATTAAACATGTGCTTTCCAGTTACACTTGCTAAGGTAAGTTGAGAGCACCCTATTTTATCTAAGTTTTCAACAGATACTTAATATACACATTTGACAGAATTACATATACATTCTCCAATGGAGTTAACAAAGTGTTGTTTCTCCTGTTCTGAAACATGGGTTTATAAGAGATTTA
The DNA here is from genome assembly GCF_000298275.1 of Orycteropus afer afer. Lineage (NCBI taxonomy): Eukaryota > Metazoa > Chordata > Mammalia > Tubulidentata > Orycteropodidae > Orycteropus > Orycteropus afer. The sequence continues at coordinate 509,157 of NW_006922355.1, forward strand.
CAACCTCCAGCATTTTCAGTTGATTTACACAATGTATTTGAAATATCTTTGTGTTAGTTGATTGCAATGTGTGATACACCTCCTTTGATCTAAATTGTACATTTTAACCATTTACTGCTAAAATATAGCTTGACTAATACTTATTTTGCTATAGTTCTCGAACAGTAACATGATTTACATGGTTCTGAATGACACGCGTACATTCTCTGATTAGCTTAACAAAGTGTGGTAACCCCTCTTCAGGTACTTTCAAAGGGTAGAACATTGCAATTTCTTGAAATTATGGTTGATTTAGACATGACAAACTTATTTCTACTTTGGTTTAATTAGAAAGCAAAGTGTTATTCACTTCACCTGAATTAACCATGTGTTTCCCAGTTACACTTGTGAAGGTATTTTGAAGGAGCCAAATTTTTTTCTAAGCTTTCAACAGAAAATTAATATACACCTTTGAGAAAGTGACACATCCATACTCTGACTGAGTTAAGAAATTATTGTTGCTGCCACTATGATACATCCGTTTTTAAGAGCTTTAATCCTTGCAGAATTTTCACCTGGTTAACAAAGCATGAGCACTGCAGGTATCTTTGTTTTAGTTGAATGCAATGTGCGATTCAGTTCTTTTTATGTAAATTGTACATTGTAACCATTCCCTGCCAAAATGTAGGTTGACGAGTATTTGTTTTGCTATAGTTTTTGAAAAGTAACATGATTTACATGATTCTGAATGATACACGTACATTCTGTGGTTAGCTTAACAAAGTGTGGTAACTCCTGCTCAGGTACTTTCAAAAGAGTAGAACATAGCAATCTCTTGAAATTATCCTTGATTTAGACATAACTAACCTATATATACTTTTGTTTCAGTAGAAAGGAAATTGTGATTCACTTCCTGTAAATTAAACACGTGTTTTCCAGTTGCACTTGTTAAGGTGAATTGAAGGCATCATATTTTTTTGACGTTTCCTACAGAAACTTAATATACACGTTTGACAAAGTTACATATACATTCTCTGATTGAGTTAACAAGGTGTTATTCCGGCCACTGTGATACATGAGTTTGTAAGACATTTATATCTTACTGCATTTTCACTTGATTTACAAAATGTATTTCACATATATTTGTGTTAGTTGAATTCAATGTTTGATCCACTTCATTTGCTCTAAATTGTACATTTTAACCATTGACTGCTAAAGTATAGGTTGACGAATACTTGTTTTCCTATAGATTTGAACAGTAACATGATTTACATGGTTCTGAATGATGCAAGTACATTCTCTGATTAGATTAACAAAGTGGGGTAACTCCCTTTCAGGTACTTTTAAAAGAGGAGGACATTACAATTTCTTGAAACTCACCTTGATTTAGACATGACAAACTTCTTTATACTTTGATTTCAGTGGAAAGCAAAGTGGGATTCACTTCACCTAGATTAAACATGTGCTTTCCAGTTACACTTGCTAAGGTAAGTTGAGAGCAGCCCATTTTATCTAAGTTTTCAACAGAAACTTAATATACACATTTGACAGAATTACATATACATTCTCCAATGGAGTTAACAAAGTGTCGTTTCTGCCATTGTGAAACATGCGTTTGTAAGAGATTTACAACTTACAGCATTTTCAGTTGATTTACACAACGTATATGAAATATCTTTGTTTTAGTTGATTGCAATGTGCGAGACACCTCATTTGATCTAAATTGTTCAATTTAACCATTTACTGCTAAAATATAGCTTGACTAATACTTATTTTGCTATAGTTCTTGAACAGTAACATGATTTACATGTTTCTGAATGACACGCGTAAATTCTCTGATTAGCTTAACAAAGTGTGGTAACCCCTCTTCAGGTACTTTCAAAAAGTAGAACATTGCAATTTCTTGAAATTATGGTTGATTTAGACATGACAAACTTATTTATACTTTGCTTTAAGTAGAAAGCAAAGTGTTATTCACTTCACCTGAATTAACCATGTGTTTTCCAGTTACACTTGCTAAGGTAATTTGAAGGAGCCAAATTTTTTTCTAAGCTTTCACAGAAAATTAATATACACCTTTGAGAAAGTGACATATACGTTCTCTGACTGAGTTAACAAATTATTGTTGCTGCCACTATGATACATGCGTTTTTAAGAGCTTTACTCCTTGCAGGATTTTCACCTGGTTAACAAAACATGAGCACTGCAGGTATCTTTGTTTTAGTTGAATGCAATGTGCGATACAATTCTTTTGATGTAAATCGTACATTGTTACCATTCCCTGCTAAAATGTAGGTTGACGAGTACTTGTTTGATATAGCTTTTGAAAAGTAACATGATTTACATTGTTCCAAATGATCCATGTACATTCTCTGATTAGGGTAACAGAGTGTGGTAACTCCCTTTCAGGTACTTTCAAAAGAGGAGGACATTGCAATTTCCTGAAACTATCCTTGATTTAGACATGACAAACTTATTTATAGTTTGGTTTCATTAGAAAGCAAAGTGGGATTCTCTTCACCTAGATTAAACATGTGTTTTCCAGTTACACTTGCTATGGTCATTTGAAAGCACAATATTTTTTGTAAGGTTTCAACAGAAATTAATACACATTTCAGAAAGTTACATATACATTCTCTGATTGAGTTAACAAATTGTTGTTGCTGCCACTATGATACATTCGATTGTAAGAGATTAAGCCCTTACAGCATTTTCATGTGGTTTACAAAACGTGAATATTTCACATGGCTTTGTTTTATTTGAATGCAATGTGCGTTTCTATTTTTTGATTTAAATTGTACATTTTAATCATTCCCTGCTAAAATGTAGGTTGATGAATAATTTTTTTGCTCTAGTTTTTGAACAGTAACATGATTTACATGGTTATGAATGATAAATGTACATTCTCTGATAGAGATAAGTAAGTGTGTTCACTGCCTTTCAGGTAGTTTCAAAAGATTAGAATATTATAATTCCTTGAATTCATCCTTGATTAAGACATAACAAGCTTATTTATACTTTGTTTTCAGTAGAAAGCAAAGTGTGATTTACTTGCCATAGATTAAACATGAGTTTCCCAGTTGCTCTTGCCAAGATAAAGAGAAGGCATTTTTTTTCCCTAAGTTTTCAACAGAAATTAATATACACATTTGACAAAATTACATATACATTCTCTCATGGCATTTAGAAAGTGTTGTTGCTGCCACTCTGATACATACATTTGTAAGAGATTTACACCTGACCTCATTTTCACATGGTTTACAGAACGTGAATGTTTCACCTATCTTTGTGTTCATTGATTGCAATGTGTGCTACACTTCCTTTGACCTAAATTATACACTTTTTACCATTCAGTGCTGAAATGTAGGTTGACTAATACTTTTTTGGCGATAGTTTCTGAACAGAAAGATAATTTACATTGTTCGGAAAGGTACACATATATTCTCTGATTAGGTTAACAAAGTGTGGTAACTACCTTTCAGGACTTTCAAAAGAGTAGGACAATGCAATTTCTTGAAATTATCCTTGATTTTGACATGAGAAACTAATTTACGTTTTGGTTTAAGTAGGAAGCAAACTGTGATTCACTTCTCATAGATTAAACCTTTGTTTTCCAGTTGCAGTTGCTAAGGTCATTTGAAGACATCATAGTTTTTCTAAGTTTTCAACAGAAACTTAATATACCCAATGGCAAAATTACCAATACATTCTCTAATGGAGTTAACAAAGTGTTTTTGCTGCCACTCTGATACATGTGTTTGTAAGAGATTTACGTCATCTGACATTTTCACTTGATTTACAAAACGTATTTGAAATATCTTTGTGTTAGTTGATTGCAATGTATTATACACTTCCTTCTATCTAAATTGTACACTTCCTTTGATCTCAATTGTACATTTACTGCTAAAATGTAGGTTTATGAATACTTGTTTTGCTATAGTTTTTGAACAGCAATATGATTTACATGATTCTGAATGATACACGTACATTCTCTGGTTAGCTTAACAAAGTGTGGTAACTCCTGTTCAGGTACTTTCAAAAGAGTAGAACATAGCAATCTCTTGAAATTATCCTTGATTTAGACATAACAAAACTATATATACTTTTGTTTCAGTAGAAAGGAAAGTGTTTTCCAGTTGCACATGTTAAGGTGAATTGAAGGCATCATATTTTTTTGACGATTCCTACAGAAACTTAATATACACCTTTGACAAAGTTACATATACATTCTCTGATTGAGTTAACAAAGTTTTATTCCAGCCACCGTGATACATGCGTTTGTAAGACATTTATATCTTACCGCATTTTCACTTGATTTACAAAAAGTATTTCACATATATTTGTGTTAGTTTAATTCAATGTTTGATCCACTTCATTTCCACTAAATTGTACATTTTAACCATTGACTGCTAAAATATAGTTGACGAATATTTGTTTTCTACTTAAACCAAAATATAAATAAGTTTCTCTTGTCGAAATCAAGGATAACTTCAAGAAATTGCAATGTCCTGCTGTTTTGAAAGTCCTAAAGGGTGTTACCACACTTTCCTAACCTAATCAGAGAATATATGTGTATCTTTCCGAACCATGTAAATAATCTTTCTGTTCAGAAACTATCACCAAAAACGTATTAGTCAACCTACATTTCAGCACTGAGTGGGAAAAAAAGTATAATTTAGGTCAAAGAAGTGTAGCGCACATTGCAATCAACGAACACAAAGATATGTGAAACATTCACGTTTTGTAAACCATGGAAAATGAGGTCAGGTGTAAATCTCTTACAAACGCATGTATCAGAGTGGCAGCAACAATACTTTCTAAACGCCATGAGGGAATGTACATGTAATTTTGTCAAATGTGTATGTTAATTTTCTGTTGAAAACTTAGGGGAAAAAAAGATGCCTTCTCTTTATCTTTGCAAGTGCAACTGGGAAACTCATGTTTAATCTATGGCAAGTAAATCACACGTTGCTATCTACTATAAACAAAGTATAATTAAGCTTGTTTTGTCTTAATCAAGGTAGAATTCAAGGATTTGTAATATTCTAATCTTTTGAAATTACCTGAAAGGGAGTTACCACACATACTTATCTCTATCAGAGAATGTACGTGTATCATTCATAACCATGTAAATCATGTTACTGTTCAAAAACTAGAGCAAAACAAGTATTCATCAACCTACATTTTAGCAACTGGACCAATGAGCAGCATCACAATCAATGGAGAGAAGATTGAGGTTGTCAAGGAATTCACATTGCTTGGTTCTACAATCAATGCCAATGGAAGCAGCAGTCAGGACATTAGACGACGTGTAGCATTGGGAAAGTCAACTGCGAAGGAACTGTTTCAAGTGCT
>NW_006922355.1:514875-525484 GCF_000298275.1 Orycteropus afer afer
GGGATCGGGCAGTGTTTCGTTCTGCTGTGCATGGGGTCGCTATGAGTCGGAAACGACTCGACGGCACTTAACAACAACAACAACAACAACATTTTAGCAGGGAATGGTTAAAACGTACAATTTAAATCAAAAGAATAGAAACGCACATTGCATTCAACTAAAACAAAGCCATGTGAAATATTCACGTTTTGTAAACCACATGAAAATGCTGTAAGGTGTAAATCTCTTACAAACAAATGTATCATAGTGGCAGCAACAACAATTTGTTAACTCAATCAGAGAATGTATATGTAACTTTCTGAAATGTGTATTAATTTCTGTTGAAACCTTACAAAAAATATTGTGCTTTCAAATGACCATAGCAAGTGTAACTGGAAAACACATGTTTAATCTAGGTGAAGTGAATCCCACTTTGCTTTCTACTGAAACCAAAGTATAATAAGTTTGTCATGTCTAAATCAAGGATAATTTCAAGAAATTGCAATGTCCTCCTCTTTTGAAAGTACCTGAAAGGGAGTTACCACACTGTTAACCTAATCGGAGAATGTACGTGTATCATTCGGAACAATGTAAATTATATTACTTTTCAAGAACTATAGCAAAACAAGTACTCGTCAACCTATATTTTAGCAGGGAATGGTTAAAATGTACAATTTACATTAAAAGAATTGAATCGTATATTGCATTCAACTAAAACAAAGATACGTGAAGTGCTCATGTTTTGTTAACCAGGTGAAAATCCTGCAAGGAGTAAAGCTCTTAAAAACGCATGTATCATAGTGGCAGCAACAATAATTTGTTAACTCAATCACGGAATGTATATGTGACTTTCTCAAATGTGTATATTAATTTTCTGTTGAAAGCTTAGAAAAAAATATGGCTCCTTCAATTTACCTCAGCAAGTGTAACTGGCAAACACTTGGTTAATCCAGGTGAAGTGGATAACACTTTCCTTTCTACTTAAACGAAAGTATAAATAAGTTTGTCATGTCTAAATCAACCATAATTCCAAGAAATTGCAATGTTCTACTTTTTGAAAGTACCTGAAGAGGGGTTACCACACTTTGTTAAGCTAATCAGAGAATGTACGCGTGTCATTCAGAACTATGTAAACCATGTTACTGTTCAAAAACTATAGCAAAATAAGTATTAGTCAAGATATATTTTAGCGGGAAATGGTTAAAATGTACAATTTAGATCAAAGGAGGTGTATTGCACATTGCAATCAACAAACACAAAGATATTTCAAATACATTGTGCAAATCAACTGAAAATGCTGGAAGTTTTAAATCTCTTACAAACGCATGTTTCAGAACGGCAGAAATGACACTTTGTTAACTCCATTGGAGAATGTGTTTTTAATTCTGTCAAATGTGTATATTATGTTTCTGTTGAAAACTTAGATAAAATAGGGTGCTTTCAACTTACCTTAGCAAGTGTAACTGGAAAGCACATGTTTAATCTAGGTGAAGTGAATCCCACTTTGTTTTCTACTGAAACCAAAGTATAAAGGAGTTTGTCATGTCTAAATCAAGGTGAGTTTCAAGAAATAGCAATGTCCTCTTCTTTTGAAAGTACCTGAAATGGAGTTACCCCACTTTGTTAATCTAATTAGAGAAGCTAGGTGCATCATTCAGAACCATGTAAATCATGTTACTGTTCAAATCTATAGGAAAACAAGTATTTGTCAACCTATATTTTAGCAGTCAATAGTTAAAATGTACAATTTAGAGCAAATGATTGGATCAAACATTGAATTCAACTAACACAAATATATGGGAAATACGTTTGGTAAATCAAGTGAAAATGCGGTAAGATATAAATGTCTTACAGACGCATGTATCACAGTGGCCAGAATAAAACTTTGTTAACTCAATCAGAGAATGTATATATAACTTTGTCAAAGGTGTATATTAAGTTTCTGTAGGAAACGTCAAAAAAATATGATGCCTTCAATTCACCTTAACAAGTGCAACTGGAAAACACTTGTTTAATTTATAGGAAGTGAATCACACGTTCCTTTCTACTGAAACAAAAGTATATATAGGTTTGTTATGTCTAAATCAAGGATAATTTCAAGAGATTGCTATGTTCTACTCTTTTGGAAGTACATGAACAGGATTTACCACATTTTGCTAAGCTAACCAGAGAATGTACGTGTATCATTCAGAATCATGTAAATCATGTTACTGTTCAAAAACTATAGCAAAACAAGTATTCGTCAACCTACATTTTAGCAGTAAATGTACAATTGAGATCAGAGGAAGTGTACAATTTAGATCAAAGGAAGTGTATCATACATTGCAATCAACTAACACAAAGATATTTCAAATACATTTTGTAAATCAAGGGAAAAAGTTGGATGACGTAAATCTCTCACAAACACATGTGTCAGGGTGGCAGCAACAACACCTTGTTAACTCCATGAGAGAATGTATTTGTAATTTTGTCAAATGTGTATATTAAGTTTCTGTTGAATAGTTAGAAAAAATATGATGTCTTCAATTTACCTTAGCAACGGCAACTGGAAAACACAGGTTTAATCTATGGGAAGTGAATCACAGTTTGCTTTCTACTTAAACCAAAATATAATTATGTTACTCATGTCTAAATCAAGGATAATTTCAAGAAATTGCAATGTCCTACTGTTTTGAAAGTTCTGAAATGGTGTTACCAAACTTTGTTAACCTAACCAGAGAATGTATGTGTATCTCTCTGAACCATATAAATAATCTTTCTGTTCAGAAACTATCGCCAAAAAAGTGTTAGTCAACCTACATTTCAGCAGTGAATGGTAAAAAATGTATAACTTAAGTCAAAGGAACTGTAGCGCACGTTGCAATCAATGAACACAAAGATATGTGAAACATTCACGTTTTGTAAACCATGTGAAAATGAGGTCAGGTGTAAACCTCTTAAAAACGCATGTATCAGAGTGGCAGCAACAACACTTTCTAAACACCATGAGAGAAAGTATATGTAATATTGTCAAATGTGTATATTAATTTTCTGTTGAAAACTTAGGGGAAAAAATGCTTTCTCTTTATCTTGGCAAGTGCAACTGGGAAACTCATGTTTAATCTATGGCAAGTAAATCACACTTTGCTTTCTACTGAAAACAAATTATAAATATGTTTGTCATGTCTAACTCAAGGATAATTTCAAGAAATTGCAATATTCTACTTGCTTGAAAGAAAATGAAAGGGAGTTGCCACACTTTCTTAACCTAAACAGAGAATGTACGTGTGTCATTCAGAGGTATCTCAATCATGTCACTGTTCAAATCTATAGGAAAACAAGGATTCATCAACCTACTTTTTATTAGTAAATTTTTAAAGTGTACAATTGGGATCAAAGGAGGAGAATCGCACATTGACTTCAACTAACACAAAGATATGTGAAATGTGTTTTGTAAATCAAATGAAAATGTTGTAAGACTTAAATGTCTTACAAACACATGTATTAGAGTGGCCGGAATAATATTTTGTTAACTCAATCAGAGAGTATATATGTAACTTTGTCAAGCGTCTATATTAAGTTTCTGTTGGAAACGTCATAAAAAAATATGATGCCTTCAATTCACTATAAGAAGTGCAAGTGGAAAACACATGTTTAGTCTATTTGAATGAATCACAATTTACTTTCTATTGAAACAAAAGTATATGTACATTTGTTATGTCTAAATGGAGGATAATTTACAGAAATTTCAGTTCTACTCTTTTGAATGTACCTGAAAATGAGTTACCACACTTTGTTCAGCTAATCACCGAATATACGTGTATCATTCAGAAGCATGTAAATCATGTTAGTGTTCAAAAATTATAGGATAACAAGTATTTGTCAACCTACATTTTAGCAGTAAATGGTTAACCTGTACAATTTAGATCAAAGGAAGTTTGTTGCACCCTGAAATCAACTAACACAATGATATGTCAAATACGTTGTGTGTATCAAGTGAAAATGGTGGAAGTTGTAAATCTCATACAAACGTATGTATCAGAGCGGCATCAACGACACTTATTTAACTCCATTAAAGAATGTATATGTAATTTTGACAAATGTGTATATTAAGTTTCTGTTGAAAACTTTGATAAAATATGGTGCTTTCAAATTACCTTAGCAAGTGTAACTTGAATACACATATTTAATCTAGGTGAAGTGAATCCCACTTTGATTTCTACTGAAACCAAAGTATAAAGTACTTTGTCATATCTAAATCAAGGAGAGTTTCAGGAAAGTGAAATGTCCTCCTCTTTTGAAAGTACCTGACACGGAGTTGCTCCACTTCCTTAACCTAATCAGAGAATGTACTTGTGTCATTTGGAACCATGTAAGCCATGTTGCTGTTCAAAAACTATGGCAAAACAAGTGTTCCTCAACCTACATTTTAGCAGGGAATGGTGAAAATGTACAATTCACATCAAAAGAATTGAATCACACATTGCATTTAACTAAAACAAATATATGTGAAATGCTCACGTTTTGTAAACCAAGTGAAAATGCTGTAAGGTGTAAATCACTTACAAACACATGCATCAGAGTGGCTGCAACAACATTTGTTAACTCAGTCAGAGAATGGATATGTAACACTTTCAAACGTGAAAAAGTAGTAAAAATACGATGCCTTCAATTCACCTTGGCAAGCGCCACTGGAAAACTCAGGTCTAATCTAGGTGAAGTGAATCACACTTTGCTTTCTACTGAAAACAAAGTATAAATACGTTTGTCATGTCTAACTCAAGGATAATTTCAAGAAATTGCAATATTCTACTCGCTTGAAAGAAAATGAAAGGGAGTTGCCACACTTTCTTAACCTAAACAGAGAATGTACGTGTGTCATTCAGAGGTATCTAAATCATGTTACTGTTCAAATCTATAGGAAAACAAGTATTGGTCAAGCTACATCTTAGCTGTAAATGTTTAAAGTGTACAATTGAGATCAAAGTAAGAGAATCGCACATTGACTTCAACTAACAAAAAGATATGAGAAATGCTTTTTTTTAAAATCAGGTGAAAATGCTATAAGATGTAAATGTCTTGCAAATGCATGTATTAGAGTGGCTGGAATAACATTTTGTTAACTCAATCAGAGAGTATATATGTAACTTTGTCAAGCGTGTATATTAAGTTTCTGTTGGAAACGTCATAAAAAATATGATGCCTTAAATTCACTTTAAGTAGTGCAACTGGTAAACACGTTTATTCTATTTGAAATGAATCACACTTTGCTTTCTATTGAAACAAAAGTATATGTACATTTTTCATGTGTAAATGGAGGATAAATTCAGGAAATTGCTATGTTCTACTCTTTTCATAGTACCTGAACATGAGTTACCACACTTTGTTAAGCTAATCACAGAATATACGTGTATCATTCAGAACCATGTAAATCATGTTAGTGTTTAAAAATTATAGGAAGACAAATATTTGTCAACCTACATTTTAGCTGTAAATGATTACAATGTACAATTTAGATCAAAAGAATTGAATTGCACATGGAATTCATCCAACACAAAGATATGCTAAATATTTATATTTTGTAAACCAAGTGAAAATGCTGTAAGGTGTAAATCACTTACAAACACATGTTTCAGAATAACTGCAACAAAGTTTGTTAACTCAATCAGAGAATGTATAATAGCACTGTCAAACGTGTATATCAAGTTAATGTTGAAATAGTAGTAAAAATACGATGGCTTTAATTCACCTTAGCAAGTGCAACTGGAAAAAACATGTTTAATATAGGTGACGTGAATCACACATTGCTTTCTAGTGAAACCAAAGTATAAAGAAGTTTATCCTGTCTAAATCAAGGTTAAAGTACCAGAAAGTAAGTTACCACACTTTGTTAACCTAGTCAGAGAATGAAAGTGTACGTTTTGGAAACATGTAAATCATGTTACTGTTCTAAAACTGTAGCACAACAAGTATTTCTCAACCTACATTTTAGCAGGTAATGGTTAAAATGTACAATTTACATAAAAAGAATTGAATCACACATGGCATTCATCCAACGCTAAGATATGTTAAATATTTCCGTTTTGTTAACCAAGTTAATATGCTATAAGGTGTAAATCACTTACAAACACATGTATCAGAATGGCTGCAACAACATTTTTTAACTCAATCAGAGAATTGATATGTAACACTGTCTAATGTGTATATCAAGTTTCTGTTGAAACAGTAGTAAAAATACTATGCCTTCAATTCACCTTAGCAAGTGCAACTGGAAAACACATGTTTAATCAAGGTGAAGGGAATCGCACTTTGCTTTCTACTTTAAAAAAAAAAAAGTATAAAAACGTTTGTTATGTCTAGCTCAAGGATAAATTCAAGAAATTGCAATGTGCTACTCTTTTGAAAGAAAATGAAACGGAGTTGCCACACTTTCTTAACCTAAACAGAGAATGTAAGTGTGACATTCAGAGGCATGTAAATCATGTTACTGTTCAAATCTATAGGAAAACAAGTATTCGTCAACCTACATCTTAGCAGTAAATGTAGAAAGTGTACAATTCAGATCAAAGGATTCAAATCGCACATCGAATACAACGGACACAAAGATATGCGCAATGTCTTTTGTAAATCAGGTGAAAATGCTTTAAGATGTAAATGTCTTAAAAAGGCATGTAATATAGTGGGCTGAATAACATGCTGTTAACTCAATCAGAGAGTTTATATGTAACTTTGTCAAGTGTGTATATTAAGTTTCTGTTGGATATGTCATAAAAAATATGATGCCTTCAATTCACTTTAAGAGGTGCAACTGGTAGACACATGTTTATTCTATTTGAAATGAATCACACTTTGCTTTCTATTGAAACAAAATATATGTACGTTTGTCATGTGTAAATAGAGGATAATTTCAGGAAATTGCTATGTTCTACTCTTTTGAAAGTACCTGAACATGAGTTACCACATTTTGTTAAGCTAATCACAAAATATACATGTATCATTCAGAACCATGTAAATCATGTTAGTGTTCAAAAATAATAGGAAAAAAAGTATTTGTCAACCTACATTTTAGCAGTAAATGGTTAACATGTACAATTTAGATCAAAGGAAGTTTGTCGCACATTGCAATCAACTAACACAAAGATATGTCAAATACATTGTGTGTATCAAGTGAAAATGGTGGAAGTTGTAAATCTCAAACAAACTTATGTATCAGAGTGGCAGCAACGACATTTTGTTAACTCCATTAGATAATGTATATGTAATTTTGTCAAATGTGTATATTAAGTTTCTGTTGAAAACTTTGATAAAATATGGTGCTTTCAAATTACCTTAGCAAGTGTAACTGGAAAACACATATTGAATTTAGGTGAAGTGAATCCCACTTTGCTTTCTACTGACACCAACGTATAAAGAAGTTTGTTATATATAAATCAAGGATAGTTTCAGGAAACTGCAATGCTCTCCTCTTTTGAAAGTACCTGAAACGGAGTTGCTCCACTTCCTTAACCTTATCAGAGAATGTACTTGTGTCATTTGGAACAAAGTAAGCCATGTTGCTGTTCAAAAACTATGGCAAAACAAGTATTCCTCAGCCTACATTTTAGCAGGGAATGGTGAAAATGTACAATTCACATCAAAAGAATTGAATGGCACATTGCATTCAACTAAAACAAAGATATGTGAAATGATCACGTTTTGTAAACCAAGTGAAAATGCTGTAAGGTGTAAATCACTTACAAACCCATGTATCAGAGTGGCTGCAACAACATTTGTTAACTCAATCAGAGAATGGATATGTAACACTTTCAAAAGTGAAAAAGTAGTAAAAATATGATGCCTTCAATTCACCTTGGCAAGCGCCACTGGAAAACATATGTCTAATCTAGGTGAAGTGAATCACACTTTGCTTTCTACTGAAAACAAACTATAAATACGTTTGTCATGTCTAACTCAAGAATAATTTCAAGAAATTGCAATATTCTACTCGCTTGTAAGAAAATGAATGGGGGTTGCCACACTTTTTTAAGCTAAACAGAGAATGTATGTGTGTTATTCAGAGGCATGTAAATCATGTTACTGTTCAAACCTATAGGAAAACAAGTATTGGTCAAGCTACATCTTAGCAGTAAATGTTTAAATTGTACAATTGAGATCAAAGGAAGAGAATCGCACAAAGACTTCAACTAACACAAAGATATATGAAATGCGTTTTGTAAATCAAATGAAAATGCTGTAAGATGTAAATGTCTTGCAAATACATGTATTAGAGTGGCCGGAATAACATTTTGTTAACTCATTCAGAGAGTATACATATGTAACTTTGTCAAGCGTGTATATTAAGTTTCTGTTAGAAACATCATAAAAAAATATGATGCCTTAAATTCACTTTAAGAATTGCAACTGGAAAACACATGTTTAGTCTATTTGAAATGAATCACACTTTACTTTCTATTGAAACAAAAGTATATGTACATTTGTCATGTCTAAATGGAGGATAATTTCCAGAAATTGCTACGTTCTACTCTTTTGAAAGTACCTGAACAGGAGTTACCACACTTTGTTCAGCTAATCACAGAATATACGTTTATCATTCAGAAGCATGTAAATCATGTTAGTGTTCAAAAATTATAGGATAACAAGTATTTGTCAACCTACATTTTAGCAGTATATGGTTAACATGTACAATTTAGATGAAAGGAAGTTTGTCGCACATTGCAATCAACTAAAACAAAGATATGTCAAATACGTTGTGTGTATCAAGTGAAAATGGTGGAATTTGTAAATCTCTTACAAAGGCATGTATCAGAGCGGCAGCAACAACACTTTGTTAACTCCATTAGAGAATGTATATGTAATTTTGTCAAATGTGTATATTAAGTTTGTGTTGAAAACTTTGATAAAATATGGTGTTTTCAAATTACATTAGCAAGTGTAACTGGAAAACACATATTGAATCTAGGTGAAGTGAATCCCACTTTGCTTTCTACTGAAACCAAAGTATAAACAAGTTTGTCATATCTCAATCAAGGATAGTTTCAGGAAACTGCAATGTCCTCCTCTTATGAAAGTACCTGACATGGAGTTGCTCCACTTCCCTAACCTAATCAGAGAATGTACTTGTGTCATTTGGAACCATGTGAGACATGTTGCTGTTCAAAAACAATGGCAAAACAAGTATTCCTCAACCTACATTTTAGCAGGGAATGGTGAAAATGTACAATTCACATCAATAGAATGGAATCACACATTGCATTCAACTAAAACAAAGATATGTGAAATGCTCACGTTTGGTAAACCAAGTGAAAACGCTGTAAGGTGTAAAACTCTTACAAACACATGCATCAGAGTGGCTGAAACATTTGTTAATCAGAGAATGGTAATGTAACACTTTCAAACATGAAAAAGTAGTAAAAATACGATGCCTTCAATTCACCTTGGCAAGTGCCACTGGAAAACACATGCCTAATGTAGGTGAAGTGAATCACACTTTGCTTTCTACTAAAAACAAAGTATAAATAAGTTTGTCATGTCTAACTCAAGGATAATTTCAAGAAATTGCAATAATCTACTCACTTGAAAGAAAATGAAAGGGAGTTGCCACACTTTCTTAACCTAAACAGAGAATGTACATGTGTCATTCAGGGGTATCTAAATCATGTTACTGTTCAAATCTATATGAAAAAAAGTATTCGTCAATGTACTTTTTATTAATAAATGTTTAAAGTGTACAATTCAGATTAAAGGAAGAGAATCACACATTGACTTCAACTAACAAAAAGATATGTGAAATGCGTTTTGTAAATCAGGTGAAAATGCTGTAAGATGTAAATGTCTTACAAATGCATGCATTAGAGTGGCCGGAATAACATTTTGTTAACTCAATCAGAGAGTATATATGTAACTTTGTCAAGTGTGTATATTAAGTTTCTGTTGGAAACGTCATAAAAAAATATGATGCCTTCAATTCACTTTAAGAAATGCAAATGGTAGACACATGTTTATTCTATTTGAAATGAATCACACTTTGCTTTCTATTGAAACAAAAGTATATGTACGTTTGTCATGTGTAAATGGAGGATAATTTCAGGAAGTTGCTATGTTCTACTCTTTTGAAAGTACCTGAACAGGAGTTACCACAATTTGTTAAGCTAGTCACAGAACATACGTGTATCATTCAGAACCATGTAAATCATGTTAGTGTTCAAAAATAATAGGAAAACAAGTATTTGTCAACCTACATTTTAGCAGTGAATGGTTAACATGTACAATTTAGATCAAAGGAAGTTTGTCGCACATTGCAATCAACTAACACAAAGATATGTCAAATACGTTGTGTGTATCAAGAGAAAATGGTGGTATTTGTAAATCTCTTACAAACTTATGTATCAGAGTGACAGCAACGACATTTTGTTAACTCCATTAGAGAATGTATATGTAATTTAGACAAATGTGTATATTAAGTTTGTGTTGAAAACTTTGATAAAATATGGTGCTTTCAAATTACCTTAACAATTGTAACTGGAAAACACATATTTAATCTAGGTGAAGTGAATTCTACTTTGCTTTCTACTGAAACCAAAGTATAAAGAAGTTTGTCATATCTAAATCAAGGATAGTTTCAGGAAACTGCAATGTCCTCCTCTTTTGAAAG
>NW_006922355.1:525699-526251 GCF_000298275.1 Orycteropus afer afer
CTGTAAGGTGTAAATCACTTACAAACCCATGTATCAGAGTGGCTGCAACAACATTTGTTAACTCAATCAGAGAATGGATATGTAACACTTTCAAACGTGTATATCAAGTTTCTGTTGAAAAAGTTGTAAAAATACGATGCCTTCAATTCACCTTGGCAAGTGCCACTGGAAAACACATGTCTAATCTAGGTGAAGTGAATCACACTTTGCTTTCTACTGAAAACAAAGTATAAATACGTTTGTCATGTCTAACTCAAGAATAATTTCAAGAAATTGCAATAATCTACTCGCTTGAAAGAAAATGAAAGGTAGTTGCCACACTTTCTTAACCTAAACAGAGAATGTACGTGTATCATTTACAGCCATGTAAATCATGTTACTGTTCAAATCTATAGGAAAACAAGTATTCATCAACCTACTTTTTATTAGTAAATGTTTAAAGTGTACAATTGAGATCAAAGGAAGAGAATCGCACACTGACTTCAACTAACACAAAGATATCTGAAATACATTTTGTAAATCAAGTGAAAATGCTGTAAGATGTAAATGTCT
>NW_006922355.1:526976-527850 GCF_000298275.1 Orycteropus afer afer
ATATGTTAAATATTTACGTTTTGTAAACCAAGTGAAAATGCTTACGGTGTAAATCACTTACGAACACATGTTTCAGAATAGCCACATCAAAGTTTGTTAACTCAATCAGAGAATGTATATATAACACTGTCAAACGTGTATATCAAGTTTCTGTTGAAAATGTAGTAGATATACGATGGCTTTAATTCACCTTAGCAAGTGCAACTGGAAAAAAACATGTTTAATATAGGTGTCGTGAATCATATATTGCTTTCTAGTGAAACCGAAATATAAAGACGTTTACCCTGTCTAAATAAAGGATATAGTACCTGAAAGTAAGTTACCACACTTTGTTAACCTAATCAGAGAATGTAAGTGTACCTTTTGGAAACATGTAAATCATGTTAATGTTCTAAAACTATGGCACAACAAGTATTTGTCAACCTACATTTTAGCAGGTAATGGTTCAAATGTACAATTTACATCAAAAGAATTGAACTCCACATGGCATCCATCCAACACAAAGATATGTTAAGTATTTCCGTTTTGTAAACTAAGTGAAAATGCTGTAAGGTGTAAATCACTTACAAACACATGTATCAGAGTGGCTGCAACATTTGTTAACTCAATCAGAGAATGGATATGTAACACTCTCAAATGTGTATATCAAGTTTCTGTTGAAACAGTAGTAAAAATACGATGCCTTCAATTCACCTTGGCAAGTGGAACTGGAAAACACATGTTTAATCAAGGTGAAGTGAATCGCACTTTGCTTTCTACTGAAAACAAAGTATAAATAAGTTTGTCATGTCTAACTCAAGGATAATTTCAAGAAATTGCAATATTCTACTCGCTTGAAAGAAAATGAAAGGGAGTTGCCACACTTTCTTAACCT
>NW_006922355.1:528220-529324 GCF_000298275.1 Orycteropus afer afer
TCTTACAAATGCATGTATTAGAGTGGCCGGAATAACATTTTGTTAACTCAATCAGAGAGTTTATATGTAACTTTGTCAAGCGTGTATATTAAGTTTCTCTTGCAAACATCATAAAAAATTATGATGCCTTCAATTCACTTTAAGAAGTGCAACTGGAAAACACATGTTTAGTCTACTTGAAATGAATCACACTTTGCTTTCTATTGAAACAAGAGTATACGTACATTTCTCATGTCTAAATGGAGTATAATTTCAAGAAACTGCTATGTTCTACTCTTTTGAAAGTACCTGAACAGGAGTTACCACACTTTGTTAAGCTAATCACAGAATATATGTGTATCATTCAGAACCATGTAAATCATGTTAGGGTTCAAAAATTATAGGAAAACAAGTACTTGTCAACCTTCATTTTAGCAGTAAATGGTTAACATATACAATTTAGATCAAAGGAAGTTTGTCGCACTTTGCAATCAACTAACACAAAGATATGTCAAATATGTTGTGTGTATCAAGTGAAAATGGTGGAAGTTGTAAATCTCAAACAAACGTATGTATCAGAGCGGCAGCAACGACATTTTGTTAACTCCATTAGAGAATGTATATGTAATTTTGTCAAATGTGTATATTAAGTTTCTGTTGAAAACTTTGATAAAATATGGTTCTTTCAAATTACCTGAGCAAGTGTAACTGGAAAACGCATATTTAATCTAGGCGAAGTGAATCCCACTTTGCTTTCTACTGAAACCAAAGTCTAAAGAAGTTTGTCATATCTAAATCAAGGATAGTTCAGGAAACTGCAATGCCCTCCTCTTTTGAAAGTACCTGAAACAGAGTTGCTCCACTTCCTTAACCTAATCAGAGAATGTAATTTTGTCATTTGGAACCATGTAAGCCATAAAGCTGTTAAAAAACTATGGCAAAACCAGTATTCCTGAACCTACATTTTAGCAGGGAATGGTGAAAATGTACAATTCACATCAAAAGAATTGAATCGCACATTGCATTCAACAAAAACAAAGATATGGGAAATGCTCACGTTTTGTAAACCAAGTGAAAATGCTGTAAGTTGCAAATCACTTACAAACACATGTATCAGAGTGGCTG
>NW_006922355.1:529424-532271 GCF_000298275.1 Orycteropus afer afer
TATGTAACACTTTCAAACCTGTATATCAAGTTTCTGTTGAAAAGGTAGTAAAAATACAATGCCTTCAATTCACGTCGGCACTTGCCACTGGAAAACACATGTCTAATCTAGGTGAAGTGAATCACACTTTGCTTTCTACTGTAAACAAAGTATAAATATGTTTGTCATGTCTAACTGCAGGATAATTTCAAGAAATTGCAATGTTCTACTCGTTTGAAAGAAAATGAAAGGGCGTTGCCACACTTTCTTAACCTAAACAGACAATGTACGTGTATCATTTCAGAGCCATGGAAATCATGTTACTGTTCAAATCTATAGGAAAACAAGTATTCGTCAACCTACTTTTTATTAGTAAATGTTTAAAGTGTACAATTCAGATCAAAGGAAGAGAATAGCACATTGACCTCAACTAACACAAAGATATGTGAAATGCATTTTGTAAATCAAGTGAAAATGCTGTAAGATGTAAATGTCTTACAAACGGACGTATCAGAGTGGCCATAATAAAATTGTTTACTCAGTCAGAGAATGTATATGTAACTTTGTCAAGCGTGTATATTAAGTTTCTGTGGGAAACGCCAAAAAAATATGATGCCTTCAATTCACCTTAACAAGTGCAACTGGAAAACACAGGTTTAGTCTAAGGCAAATGAATCACACTTTGCTTTCTACTGAAACAAAAGTATATATAATTTTTTCATGTCTAAATCAAGGATAATTTCAAGAAATTGCAATGTTCTTCTCTTTTGGAAATATATGAATTGGAGTTATCACACTTTTTGAAGCTAATCAGAAAATGGATGTGTATCATTCAGAACCATGTAAATCATGTTACTGTTCAAAAACTATCGCAAAACAAGTATTCGTCAACCTACCTTTTAGCAGGTAATGGTTCAAATGTACAATTTACATCAAAAGAATTGAATTGCACATGGCATTCATCCAACACAAAGATATGTTAAATATTTACGTTTTGTAAACCAAGTGATAATGCTGTAAGTTGTAAATCACTTACAAACATGTTTCAGAATAGCCGCAACAAAGTTTGTTAACTCAATCAGAGAATGTATATATAATACTGTCAAACGTGTATATCAAGTTTCTGTTGAAAAAGTAGTAAAAATACGATGCCTTTAATTCACCTTAGTGAGTGCAACTGGAAAACACATGTTTAATATAGGTGACATGAATCACACATTGCTTTCTAGTGAAACCAAAGTATAAAGAAGTTTATCCTGTCTAAATCAAGGATAAAGTACCTCAAAGTAAGTTATCACACTTTGTTAACCTAATCAGAGAATGTAAATGTACCTTTTGGAAACATGTAAATCATGTTACTGTTCTAAAACTATGGCACAACAAGTATTTGTCAACCTACATTATAGCAGGTAATGGTTAAAATGTGCAAATTACATCAAAAGAATTGAATCACACATGGCATTCATCCAACACAAAAATATGATAAATATTTCCATTTTGTAAACTAAGTGAAAATGCTGTAAGGTGTAAATCACTTACAAACACATGTATCAGAGTGGCTGCAACAACATTTGTTAACTGAGAATGGCTATGTAACACTGTCAAATGTGTATATCAAGTTTCTGTTGAAACAGTAGTAAAAATACGATGCCTTCAATTCACCTTAGCAAGTGCAAGTGGAAAACACATGTGTAATCAAGGTGAAGTGAATCACACTTTGGTTTCTACTGAAAACAAAGTATAAATATGTTTGTTATGTCTAACTCAAGAATAATTTCAAGAAATTGCAATGTGCTACTCTTTTGAAAGAAAATGAAACGGAGTTGCCACACTTTCTTAACCTAAACAGAGTATGTACGTGTGACATTCAGGGGCATGTAAATCATGTTACTGTTCAAATCTATAGGAAAACAAGTATTCATCAACCTATATCTTAGCAGTAATTGTAGAAAGTGTACAATTCAGATCAAAGGATTCGAATCGCACATTGAGTTCAACTAACACAACGATATGTGAAATGCCTTTTGTAAATCAGGTGAAAATGCTGTAAGATTTAAATGTCTTACAAAGGCATGTAATATAGTGGGCAGAATAACATGTTGTTAACTCAATCAGAGAGTTTATATGTAAATTTGTCAAGCGTGTATATTAAGTTTCTGTTGGAAACGTCATAAAAATATGATGCCTTCAATTCACTTTAACAAGTGCAACTGGAAAACATATGTTTAGTCTATTTGAAATAAATCACATTTTACTTTCTATTGAAACAAAAGTATATATACGTTTGTCATGTCTAAATGGAGGATAATTTCAAGAAATTGCTATGTTCTACTCTTTTGAAAGTACCTGAACAGGAATTACCCCACTTTGTTCACCTAATCACAGAATGTACGTGTATCATTCAGAACAATGTAAATCATAGTGTTCAAAAATTATAGGAAAACAAGTATTTGTCAACCTACATTTTAGCAGTAAATGATTAACATGTACAATTTAGGTGAAAGGAAGTTTGTCGCACTTTGCAATCATATAACACAAAGATATGTCAAATAGGTTGTGTGTATCAAGTGAAAATGGTGGAAGATGTAAATCTCTTACAAATACATGTATCAGAACAGCAGCAATGACACTTTGTTAACTCCATTAGAGAATGTATATGTAATTTTGTCATATGTGTATATTAAATTTCTGTTGAAAACTTTGATAAAATATGGTGCTTTCTAATTACCTTAGCAAGTGTAACAGGAAAACAAATATTGAATCTAGGTGAAGTGAATCCCACTTTGCTTTCTACTGAAACCAAAGTATAAAGAAGTTTGTCATATCTAAATCAAGGATAGTTTCAGGAAACTGCAATGTCCTCCTCTT
>NW_006922355.1:532506-541561 GCF_000298275.1 Orycteropus afer afer
AATCACTTACAAACACATGTATCAGAGTGGCTGCAACAACATTTGTTAACTCAATCAGAGAATGGATATGTAACACTTTCAAACCTGTATATCAATTTTCTGTTGAAAAAGTAGTAAAAATGCGATGCCTTCAATTCACCTTGGCAAGTGCAACTGGAAAACACATGTCTAATCTAGGTGAAGTGAATCACACTTTGCTTTCTACTGAAAACAAAGTAGAAATATGTTTGTCATGTCTAAATTAAGGATAATTTCAAGAAATTGCAATATTCTACTCTCTTGAAAGAAAATGAAAGGGAGTTGCCACATTTTCTTAACCTAAACAGAGAATGTACGTGTGCCATTCAGAGGCATGCAAATCATGTTACTGTTCAAATCTATAGGAAAACAAGTATTCGTCAACCTACATCTTAGCAGTAAATTTTTAAAGTGTACAATTCAGATCAAAGGAAGAGTCGCACATTGACTTCAACTAACACAAAGATATGTGAAATGCGTTTTGTAAATCAAATGAAAATGCTGTTAGATGTAAATGTCTTACAAATGCATGTATTAGAGTAGCCGTAATAACATTTTGTTAACTCAATCAGAGAGTTTACATGTAACTTTGTCAAGCGTGTATATTAAGTTTCTGTTGGAAACGTCATAAAAAAATATGATGCCTTCAATTCACTTTAAGATGTGCAACTGGAAAACACATATTTAGTCTGTTTGAAATGAATCGCACTTTAGTTTCTACTGAAACAAAAGTATATGTACGTTTGTCATGTCAAAATGGAGGATAATTTCAAGAAATTGATATGTTCTACTCTTTTGAATGTACCTGAACAGGAGTTACCACACTTTGTTAAGCTAATCACAGAACATACGTGTATTATTTAGAACCATGTAAATCATGTTAGTGTTTAAAAATTATAGGAAAATAAGTATTTGTCAACCTACATTTTAGCAGTAAATGGTTAAAATATACAATTTAGATCAAAGGAAGTTTGTCGCACATTGCAATCAACTAACACAAAGATATGTCAAATACGTTGTGTGTATAAAATGAAAATGGTGGAAGTTGTAAATCTCTTAAAAATGCATGTATCAGAGCAGCAGCAACGACACTTTGCTAACTTCAATAGAGAATGTATATGTAATTTTGTCAAATGTGTATATTAATTTTGTGTTGAAAACTTTGATAAAATATGGTGCTTTCAAATTACCTTAGCAAGTGTAACTGGAAAACACATATTGAATCTAGGTGAAGTGAATCCCACTTTGCTTTCTACTGAAACCAAAGTCTAAAGAAGTTTGTCATATCTAAATCAAGGATATTTTCAGGAGACTGCAATGTCCTCCTCTTATGAAAGTACCTGACACGGAGTTGCTCCTCTTCCTTGACCTAATCAGAGAATGTACTTGTTTCATTTGGAACCATGTAAGCCATGTTGCTTTTCAAAAACTATTACAAAACAAGTATTCCTGAACCTACATTTTAGCAGGGAATGGTGAAAATGTACAATTCACATCAAAAGAATTGAATCGTACATTGCATTCCACTAAAACAAAGATATGTGAAATGCTCACGTTTTGTAAACCAAGTGAAAATGCTGTAAGGAGTAAATCACTTACAAACACATGTATCAGAGTGGCTGCAACAACAGTTATTAACTCAATCAGAGAATGGATATGTAACACTTTCAAACACGTATATCAAGTTTCTGTTGAAAAATGGTAAATATACGATGCCTTCAATTCACCTCGGTAAGTGCCACTGGAAAACACTTGTCTAATATAGGTGAAGTGAATAACACTTTGCTTTCTACTGAAAACAAAGTATAAATATGATTGTCATGTCTAACTCAAGCATAATTTCAAGAAATAGCAACGTTCTTCTCATTTGAAAGAAAATGAAAGGGATTTGCCACACTTTCTTAACCTAAACATAATATGTACGTGTGTCATTCAGAGCCATGTGCATCATGTCACTTTTCAAATCTATAGGAAAAGAAGTATTCGTTAACCTTTTTATTAGTAAATTTTTAAAGTGTACAATTCAGATCAAAGGAAGAGTATCGCACATTGACTTCAACTAACACAAAGACATGTGAAATGTGTTTTGTAAATCAGGTGAAAATGCTATAAGATGTAATTGTCTTAGTAATGCATGTATTAGAATGGCCAGAATAATATTTTGTTAACTCAATCAGAGAGTTTATATGTAATTTTGTCAAGCATGTATATTACATTTCTGGTGGAAACGCCAAAAAAATATGATGCCTTCAATTCACCTTAACAAGGGCGACTGGAACACAGGTTTAGTCTAAGGCAAATGAATCACACTTTGCTTTCTACTGAAACAAAAGTATATATAATTTTGTCATGTCTAAATCAAGGATAATTTCAAGAAATTGCAATGTTCTACTCTTTTGGAAGTATATGATTTGGAGTTATCACACTTTTTGAAGTTAATCAGAAAACGGACGTGTATCATTCAAAACCATGTAAATCATGTTACTGTTCAAAAACTATCACAAAACAAGTAATCGTCAACCTACATTTTAGCAGGTAATGGTTAAAATGTAAAATTTACATCAAAAGAATTGAATTGCACATGGCATTCATTTAACACAAAGATATGTTAAATATTTCCTTTTTGTAAACCAAGTGAAAATGCTGTAAGGTGTAAATCACTTACAAACACGTTTCAGAATAGCCACATCAAAGTTTTTTAACTCAATCACAGAATGTATATATAACACTGTCAAACGTGTATATCAAGTTTCTGTTGAAAAAGTCATAAAAATACGATGCCTTTAATTCACCTTAGCGAGTGCAACTGGAAAAAACATGTTTTATATAGGTGACGTGAATTACACATTGCTTTCTAGTGAATTCAAAGTATAAAGAAGTTTATCCTCTCTAAATCAAGGATAAAGTACCTGAAAGTAAGTTACCACACTTTGTTACCCTAATCAGAGAATGTAAGTGTACCTTTTGGAAACATGTAAATCATGTTACTGTTCTAAAACTATGGCACAACAAGTATTTGTCAACCTACATTTTAGCAGGTAATGCATAAAATGTACAATTTACATCAAAAGAATTGAATCGCACATGGCATTCATCCAAAACAAAGATATGTTAAATATTTCCGTTTTGTAAACCAAGTGAAAATACTGTAAGGTGTAAATCACTTACAAACATATGTATCAGAGTGGCTGCAACAACATTTGTTAACACAGAGAATGGATATGTAACACTGTGAAATGTTTATATCAACTTTCTGTTGAAACAGTAGTAAAAATACGATGCCTTCAATTCACCTTAGCAATTGCAACTGGAAAACACATGTTTAATCAAGGTGAAGTGAATCATACTTTGCTTTCTACTTAAAACAAAGTATAAATAAGTTTGTCATGTCTAACTCAAGGATAATTTCAAGAAATTGCAATGTGCTACTCTTTTGAAAGAAAATGAAATGGAGTTGCCACACTTTCTTAACCTAAACAGAAAATGTACGTGTGACATTCAGAGGCATGTAAATCACGTTACTGTTCAAATCTATAGGAAAACAAGTATTCGTCAACCTACATCTTAGCAGTAAATGTTTAAAGTGTACAATTCAGATCAAAGGAAGAGAATCGCACATTGACTTCAACTAACACAAAGATATGTGAAATGCGGTTTGTAAATCAAATGAAAATGCTGTTAGATGTAAATGTCTTACAAATGCATGTATTAGAGTAGCTGGAATAACATTTTGTTAACTCAATCAGAGAGTTTATATGTAACTTTGTCAAGCGTGTATATTAAGTTTCTGTTGGAAATGTCATAAAAAAATATGATGCCTTCAATTCACTTTAAGATGTGCAACTGGAAAACACATATTTAGTCTGTTTGAAATGAATCACACTTTACTTTCTATTGAAACAAAAGTATATGTACGTTTGTTATGTCAAAATGGAGGATAATTTCAAGTAATTGATATGTTCTACTCTTTTGAATGTACCTGAACAGGCGTTACCACACTTTGTTAAGCTAATCACAGAATATACGTGTATCATTTAGAACCATGTAATTCATGTAAGTGTTCAAAAATTATAGGAAAATAAGTATTTGTCAACCTACATTTTAGCAGTAAAATGTTAACATGTACAATTTAGATCAAAGGAAGTTTGTCGCACATTACAATCAACTAACACAAAGATATGTCAAACACGTTGCGTGTATCAAGTGAAAATGGTGGAAGTTGTAAATCTCTTACAAACACATGTATCAGAGCGGCAGCAACAACACTTTGTTAACTCCATTAGAGAATGTATATGTAATTTTGTCAAATGTGTATATTAAGTTTCTGTTGAAAACTTTGATAAAATATGGTGCTTTCAAATTACCTTAGCAAATGTAACTGGAAAACACATATTGAATCTAGGTGAAGTGAAACCCACTTTGCTTTCTACGGAAACCAAAGTATAAAGAAGTTTGTCATATCTAAATCAAGGATAGTTTCAGGAAACTGCAATGCCCTCCTCTTTTGAAAGTAACTGAAATGGAGTTGCTCCACTTCCTTAACCTAATCAGAGAAGGTACTTGTGTCATTTGGAACCATGTAAGCCAAGATGCTGTTCATAAATTATGGCAAAACAAGTATTCTTGAACCTACATTTTAGCAGGGAATGGTGAAAATGTACAATTCACATCAAAAGAATTGAATCACACATTGCAGTAAACTAAAACAAAGATATGTGAAATGCTCACGTTTAGTAAACCAAGTGAAAATGCTGGAAGGTGTAAATCACTTACAAACACATGTATCAGAGTGGCTGCAACAACATTTGTTAACTCAATCAGAGAATGGATATGTAACACTTTCAAACCTGTATATCAAGTTTCTGTTCAAAAAGTAGTAAAAATACGATGCCTTCAATTCACCTTGGCATGTGCCACTGGGAATCACATGTCTAATCGAGGTGAAGTGAATCACACTTTGCTTTCTACTGAAAACAAAGTATAAATATGTTTGTCATATCTAACTGAAGGATAATTTCAAGAAATTGCAATGTTCTACTCCTTTGAATGAAAATGAAAGGGAGTTGCCACACTTTCTTAACCTAAAGAGAGAATGTATGTGTATCATTCAGAGCATTGTAAATCATGTTACTGTTCAAATCTGTACGAAAACAAGTATTGGTCAACCTACTGTTTATTAGTAAATGTGTAAGTGTACAATTCAGATCGAAGGATGAGAATCGAACATTGATTTCAACTAACACATAGATATGTGAAATGCATTTTGTAAATCAAGTGAAAATGCTGGATGATATAAATGTCTTACAAATGGATGTATCACAGTGGCCAGAATAAAATTCTGTTTACTCCATCAGAGAATGTATATGTAACTTAGTCAAGCGTGTATACTAAGTTTCTGATGGAAACTCCAAAAAAAATATAATGCCTTCAATTCACCTTAACAAGTGAGACTGGAAAACACATGTTTAGTCAAAGGCAAATGAATCACACTTTGTCTTCTACTGAAACAAAAGTATATATAAGTTTGTCATCTCTAAATCAAGGATAATTTCAAGAAATTGTAATGTTCTACTCTTTAGGAAATAATTGAATGGGAGTACCACACTTTTTGAAGCTAATCAGAAAATGTACGTGTATCATTCAGAACCATGCAAATCATGTTACTGTTCAAAAACTATCGCAAAACAAGTATTCGTCATCCTACATTTTAGCAGGTAATGGTTAAAATGTACAATTTCAATCAAAAGAATTGAATTCCACATGGCATTCATTAAAAACAAAGATATGTTAAATATTTACGTTTTGGAAACCAAGTGAAAATGCTGTAAGGTGTAAATCAATTACAAACAAATGTATCAGAGTGGCTGCAACAACATTTTTTAACTAAACAGAGAATGGATATGTAACACTGTCGAACGTATATATCAAGTTTCTGTTGAAAAGGTAGTAAAAATACAGTGCCTTTAATTCACCTTAGCAAGTGCAACTGGAAAACACATATTTAATCTAGGTGGAGTGAATCCCACTTTGCTTTATACTGAAATGAAAGTACAAAAAAGTTTCTAATGTCTAAATCAAGGAAAAAGTACCTGAAAGGGAGTTACCACACTTTGTTAACCTAATCCGAGAATGTCAGTGTATCATTCGGAACCATGTATATCATGCTACTGTTCTAAAACTATGGCACAACAAGTATTTGTCAACCTACATTTTAGCAGGTAACGTTTAAAATGTACAATTTACATCAAAAGAATTGAATCTCATATGGCGTTCATCCAACACAAAGATATGCTAAATACTTATGTTTTGTAAACAAGTGAAAATGTTGTAAGGTGTAAATCACTTGAAAACACATGTATCAGAGGGGCTACAACAAATTAGTTAACTCAGTCAGAGAATGGATATGTAGCACTTTCAAACGTGTATATCAAGTTTCTGTTGAAAAAAGTAGTAACAATACGATGCCTTCAATTCACCTTAGCAAGTGCAACTGGAAAACACATGTTTAATCAAGGTGCAATGAATCCCACTTTGCTTTCTACTGAAACCAAAGTATAAAAATGTTTCTCATGGCTAAATCAAGGATAAAGTACCTGAAAGGGAGTTACCCCACTTTGTTCACCTAATGAGAGAATGTCAGTGTATCATTCGGAACCATGTATATCATGTTACTTTTCTAAAACTATGGCACCCCAAGTATTTCTGAACCTACAGTTTAGTAGGTAATGGTTAAAATGTACATTTTACATCAAAAGAATTGAATCACACATGGCGTTCGTCCAACACAAAGATATGTTAAATATTCACGTTTTGTAAACAAAGTGAAAATGCTGTAAGGTTTAAATCACTTAAAAACACATGTATCAGAGGGGCTGCAACAACATTTGTTAACTCAATCAGAGAATGGATATGTAACACTTTCAAACCTGTATATAAACTTTCTGTTGAAAATGTAGTAAAAATACGATGCCTTCAATTCACCTTTGCAAGTGCCACTGGAAAACACATGTCTAATGTAGGTGAAGTGAATCACACTTTGCTTTCTACTGAAACCAAAGTATAAAAATGTTTCTCATGTCTAAATCAAGGATAAAGTACTTGAAAAGGAGTTATCACACTTTATTAACCTAATCAGAGAATGTCAGTGTATCATTCGGAACCATGTATATCATGCTACTGTTCCAAAACTATGGCACAACAAGTATTTGTCAACCTACATTTTAACAGGTAAGGTTTAAAATGTACAATTTACATCAAAACAATTGAATCGCATATGGCATTCATCCAACACAAAGATATGCTAAATGTTTACGTTTTGTAAACCAAGTGAAAATGTTGTAAGGTGTAAATCACTTGCAAACACATGTATCAGAGGGGCTGCAACAACATTAGTTAACTCAATCAGAGAATGGATATGTAGCACTTTCAAACGTGTATATCAAGTTTCTGTTGAAAAAGTAGTATCAATACGATGCCTTCAATTCACATTAGCAAGTGCAACTGGAAAACACATGTTTAATCAAGGTGAAGTGAATCCCACTTTGCTTTCTACTGAAATCAAAGTATAAAAATGTTTCTCATGTCTAAATCAAGGATAAAATACCTGAAAGGGAGTTACCCCACTTTGTTCACCTAATGAGAGAATGTCAGTGTATCATTCGGAACCATGTATATCATGTTACTTTTCTAAAACTCTGGCACCCCAAGTATTTCTCAACCTACAGTTTAGTAGGTAATGGTTAAAATGTACATTTTACATCAAAAGAATTGAATCACACATGGCGTTCATCCAACACAAAGATATGTTAAATGTTCACGTTTTGTAAACCAAGTGAAAATGCTGTAAGGTGTAAATCTCTTACAAACATATGTATCAGAGGGGCTGAAACAACATTTGTTAACTCAATCAGAGAATGGATATGTAGTACTTTCAAACGTGTATTTCAAGTTTCTGTTGAAAAAGTAGTAAAAATACAATGCCTTCAATTCACCTTGGCAAGTGCCACTGGAAAACACATGTCTAATCGAGGTGAAGTGAATCACACTTTTCTTTCTACTGAAAAAAAACGTATAAATACGTTTGTCATGTCTAACTCAAGGAGAATTTCAAGAAATTGCAATGTTCTACTCGCTTGAAAGAAAAAGAAAAGGAGTTGCCACACTTTCTTAACCTAAACAGAGAATGTACGTGTGTCATTCACAGGCATGTCAATCATGTTACTGTTCAAATCTATATGAAAACAAGTATTCGTCAACCTACATCTTAGCAGCAAATGTTTAAAGTGTACAATTCAGATCAAAGGATTCAAATCGCACATTGACTTCAATTAACAAAAAGATATTGAAATGCGTTTTGTAAATCAAATGAAAATGCTGTAAGATGTAAATGTCTTACAAATGCATGTATTAGAGTGGCCGGAATAACATTTTATTAACTCAATCAGAGAGTCTATATGTAACTTTGTCAAGTGTGTATATTAAGTTTCTGTTGAAAGCATCATAAAAAAATATGATGCTTTCAATTCACTTTAAGAAGTGCAACTAGAAAACACATACTTAGTCTATTTGAAATAAATCAAATGGTGCTTTCTATTGAAACGAAAGGAAATGTACGTTTGTCGTGTCTAAATGGAGGATAATTTCAAGAAATATCTATGTTCTACTCTTTTGAAAGTACCTCAACGGGAGTTATCACAATTTGTTCAGCTAATCACAGAAGGTACGGGTATCATTCAGAACCATGTAAATCATGTTAGTGTTCAAAAATAATAGGAAAACAAGTATTTGTCAACCTACATTTTAGCAGTAAATGGTTAACATATACAATTTAGATCAAAGGAAGTTTGTCGCACATTGCAAACAACTAACACAAAGATATGTCAAATATGTTGTGTGTATCAAGTGAAAATGGTGGAAGTTGTAGATCCCTTACAAACGCATGTATGAGAGCAGCAGCAACGACACTTTGTTAACTGAAGTAGAGAATGTATATGTAATTTTGTCAAATGTGTATATTAAGTTTCTGTTGAAAACTTTG
>NW_006922355.1:549920-550506 GCF_000298275.1 Orycteropus afer afer
ACATTGACTTCAATTAACAAAAAGATATTGAAATGCGTTTTGTAAATCAAATGAAAATGCTGTAAGATATAAATGTCTTACAAATGCATGTATTAGAGGGGCTGGAATAACATTTTATTAACTCAATCAGAGAGTCTGTATGTAACTTTGTCAAGTGTGTATATTAAGTTTCTGTTGAAAGCATCATAAAAAAAAATATGATGCTTTCAATTCACTTTAAGAAGTGCAACTGGAAAACACATACTTAGTCTATTTGAAATAAATCACATGGTGCTTTCTACTGAAACGAAAGGAAATGTACGTTTGTCGTGTCTAAATGGAGGATAATTTCAAGAAATATCTATGTTCCACTCTTTTGAAAGTACCTCAATGGGAGTTACCACAATTTGTTCAGCTAATCACAGAAAGTACGGGTATCATTCAGAACCATGTAAATCATGTTAGTGTTCAAAAATTATAGAAAAACAAGTATTTGTCAACCTACATTTTAGCAGTAAATGGTTAACATATACAATTTAGATCAAAGGAAGTTTGTCTCACATTGCAAACAACTAACACAAAGATATGTCAAATATGTTGTGTGTAT
>NW_006922355.1:551611-552154 GCF_000298275.1 Orycteropus afer afer
ATGCATTAGAGTGGTCGGAATAACATTTTATTAACTCAGTCAGAGAGTCTATATGTAACTTTGTCAAGTGTGTATATTAAGTTTCTGTTGAAAGCGTCACAAAAAAATATGATGCTTTCAATTCACTTTAAGAAGTGCAACTGGAAAACACATACTTAGTCTATTTGAAATAAATCACATTGTGCTTTGTATTGAAATGAAAGGAAATGTACGTTTGTCATGTCTAAATGGAGGATAATTTCAAGAAATATCTATGTTCTACTCTTTTGAAAGTACCTGAACGGGAGTTATCACAATTTGTTCAGCTAATCACAGAAAGTACAGGTATCATTTAGAACCATGTAAATCATGATGGTGTTAAAAAATTATAGGAAAACAAGTATTTGTCAACCTACATTTTAGCAGTAAATGGTTAACATATACAATTTAGATCAAAGGAATTTTGTTGCACATTGCAAACAACTAACACAAAGATATGTCAAATATGTTGTGTGTATCAAGTGAAAATGGTGGAAGTTGTAGATCTCTTACAAACGCATGTAT
>NW_006922355.1:554424-555180 GCF_000298275.1 Orycteropus afer afer
CGTACGTGTATCATTCAGAACCATGTAAATCATGTTACTGTTCAAAAACTATCGCAAAACAAGTATTCGTCATCCTACATTTTAGCAGGTAATGGATAAAATGTACAATTTACATCAAAAGAATTGAATTGCACATGCCATTCATCCAACACAAAGATATGTTAAATATTTACGTTTTGTAAACCAAGTGATAATGCTGTAAGGTGTAAATCACTAACAAACACATGTTTCAGAATAGCCGCAACAAAGTTTGTTAACTCAATCAGAGAATGTATATATAACACTGTCAAACGTGTATATCAAATTTCTGTTAAAAAAGTAGTAAAAATATGATGCCTTATTTCACCTAAGCAAGTGCAACTGGAAAACACATGTTTAATATAGGTGACGTGAATAACACATTGTTTTCTAGTGAAACCAAAGTATAAAGAATTTTATCCTGTCTAAATCAAGGATAAAGTACTTGAAAGGGAGTTATCACACTTTGTTAACCTAATCAGAGAATGTCAGTGTATCATTCAGAACCATGTATATCATGCTACTCTTCCAAAACTATGGCACAACAAGTATTTGTCAACCTACATTTTAACAGGTAAGGTTTAAAATGTACAATTTACATCAAAACAATTGATTCGCATATGGCGTTCATCCAACACAAAGATGTATATCAAGTTTCTGTTGAAAAAGTAGTATCAATACGATGCCTTCAATTCACATTAGCAAGTGCAACTGGAAAACACATGTTTAATCAAGGTG
>NW_006922355.1:555660-556537 GCF_000298275.1 Orycteropus afer afer
GTATAAATACGTTTGTCATGTCTAACTCAAGGAGAATTTCAAGAAATTGCAATGTTCTACTCGCTTGAAAGAAAATGAAAAGGAGTTGCCACACTTTCTTAACCTAAACAGAGAATGTACGTGTGTCATTCACAGGCATGTCAATCATGTTACTGTTCAAATCTATATGAAAACAAGTATTCGTCAACCTACATCTTAGCAGTAAATGTTTAAAGTGTACAATTCGGATCAAAGTATTCAAAACGCACATTGACTTCAATTAACAAAAAGATATTGAAATGCGTTTTGTAAATCAAATGAAAATGCTGTATGATGTAAATGTCTTGCAAATGCATGTATTTGAGTGGCCGGAATAACATTTTATTAACTCAGTCAGAGAGTCTATATGTAACTTTGTCAAGTGTGTATATTAAGTTTCTGTTGAAAGCGTCATAAAAAAAATATGATGCTTTCAATTCACTTTAAGAAGTGCAACTGGAAAACTCATACTTAGTCTATTTGAAATAAATCACACGGTGCTTTCTATTGAAACGAAAGGAAATGTACGTTTGTCGTGTCTAAATGGAGGATAATTTCAAGAAATATCTATGTTCTACTCTTTTGAAAGTACCTGAACGGGAGTTATCACAATTTCTTCAGCTAATCACAGAAGGTAGGGGTGTCATTCAGAACCATGTAAATCATGATGGTGTTCAAAAATTATAGGAAAACAAGTATTCGTCAACCTACATTTTATCAGTAAATGGTTAACATATACAATTTAGATCAAAGAAAGTTTGTCTCACATTGCAAACAACTAACACAAAGATATGTCAAATATGTTGTGTGTATCAAGTGAAAATGGTGGAAGTTGTAGATCTCTTACAAACGCATGTAT
>NW_006922355.1:557496-558391 GCF_000298275.1 Orycteropus afer afer
AAATCAAGTGAAAATGCTGGATGATATAAATGTCTTAGAAACGGATGTATCCGAGTGGCCAGAATAAAACTCTGTTTACTCAGTCAGAGAATGTATATGTAACTTAGTCAAGCATGTGTACTAAGATTCTGACGGAAACTCCAAAAAAAATATAATGCCTTCAATTCATCTTAACAACTGCGACTGGAAACACATGTTTAAGCTAAGGCAAATGAATCACAGTTTGCCTTCTACTGAAACTAAACTATATATAAGTTTGTCATGTCTAAATCAAGGATAATTGCAAGAAATTGCAATGTTCTACTCTTTTGGAAAGTAATGAATGGGAGTACCACAGTTTTTGAAGCTAATCAGAAAACGTACGTGTATCATTCAGAACCATGTTAATCATGTTACTGTTCAAAAACTATCGCAAAACAAGTATTCGTCATCCTACATTTTAGCAGGTAATGGTTAAAATGTACAATTTACATCAAAAGATTTGAATTGCACATGGCTTTCATCCAACACAAAGATATGTTAAATATTTACGTTTTCTAAACCAAGTGATAATGCTGTAAGGTGTAAATCACTAACAAACACATGTTTCAGAATAGCTGCAACAAAGTTTGTTAACTCAATCAGAGAATGTATATATAACACTGTCAAACGTGTATATCAAATTTCTGTTGAAAAAGTAGTAAAAGTACGATGCCTTATTTCACCTAAGCAAGTGCAAGTGGAAAACACATGTTTAATATAGGTGACGTGAAACCAAAGTATAAAGAATTTTATCCTGTCTACATCAAGGATAAAGTACCTAAAAGTAAGTTACCACACTTTGTTAACCTTATCAGAGAGTGTAAGTGTACCTTTTGGAAACATGTAAATCATGTTACTGTTCTAAAACTATGGC
>NW_006922355.1:560206-560797 GCF_000298275.1 Orycteropus afer afer
GTAAACCTAGTGAAAATGCTGTAAGGTGTAAATCACTTACAAACTCATGTATCAGAGTGGCTGAAACAATATTTTTTAACTAAACAGAGAATGGATATGTAACACTGTCAAACATATATATCAAGTTTCTGTTGAAAAGTAGTAAAAATACGATGGCTTCAATTCACCTTAGCAAGTGCAACTGGAAAACACATGTTTAATCTAGGTGAAGTGAATCCCACTTTGCTTTCTACTGAAACCAAAGTATAAAATGTTTCTCATGTCTAAATCAAGGATAAAGTACTTGAAAGGGAGTTATCACACTTTGTTAACCTAATCAGAGAATGTCAGTGTATCATTCGGAACCATGTATATCATTCTACTGTTCCAAAACTATGGCACAACATGTATTTGTCAACCTACATTTTAACAGGTAAGGTTTAAAATGTACAATTTACATCAAAACAATAGAATCGCATATGGCGTTCATCCAACACAAAGATGTTAAATATTTACATTTTGTAAACAAGTGAAAATGTTGTAAGGTGTAAATCACTTGCAAACACATGTATCCGAGGGGCTGCAACAACATTAGTTAACTCAATCAGAGAA
>NW_006922355.1:562717-568158 GCF_000298275.1 Orycteropus afer afer
AAACCAAGTGAAAATGCTGTGAGGTGTAAATCACTTACAAACACATGTATCAGAGTGGCTGCAACAACATTTGTTAACTCAATCAGAGAATGGATATGTAACACTTTCAAACCTGTATATCAAGTTTCTGTTGAAAAAGGAGTAAAAATACGATGCCTTCAATTCACCTTGGCAAGTGCCACTGGAAATCACATGTCTAATCTCGGTGAAGTGAATCACAATTTGTTTTCTACTGAAAAAAAGTATAAATATGTTTTTCATGTCTAACTCAAGGACAATTTCAAGAAATTGCAATGTTCTACTCCTTTGACAGAAAATGAAAGGGAGTTGCCACACTTTCATAACCTAAAGAGAGAATGTACGTGTATCATTCAGAGCATTGTAAATCATGTTATTGTTCAAATCTGTACGAAAACAAGTATTGTTCAACCTACTGTTTATTAGTAAATGTGTAAGTGTACAATTCAGATCAAATGATGAGAATCGCACATTGATTTCAACTAACACAAAGATATGTGAAATGCATTTTGTAAATCAAGTGAAAATGCTGGATGATATAAATGTCTTAGAAATGGATGTATCAGAGTGGCCAGAATAAAACTCTGTTTACTCAGTCAGAGAATGTATATGTAACTTAGTCAAGCATGTGTACTAAGATTCTGACGGAGACGCCAAAAAAATATAATGCCTTCAATTCATCTTAACAAGTGCGACAGGAAAACACATGTTTAGGCTAAGGCAAATGAATCACACTTTGCCTTCTACTGAAACAAAAGTATATATAAGTTTGTCATGTCTAAATCAAGGATCATTTCAAGAAATTGCAATGTTCTACTCTTGAAAAAAAATGAATGGGAGTACCATAGTTTTTGAAGCTAATCAGAAAACGTACGTGTATCATTCAGAACCATGTAAATCATGTTACTGTTCAAAAACTATCGCAAAACAAGTATTCGTCATCCTACATTTTAGCAGCTAATGGTTAAAATATACAATTTACATCAAAAGAATTGAATTGCACGTGGCATTCATCCAACACAAAGATATGTTAAAAATGTACGTTTTGTAAACCAAGTGATAATGGTGTAAGGTGTAAATCACTTACAAACTCATGTTTCAGAATAGCCGCAACAAAGTTTGTTAACTCAATCGGAGAATGTATATATAACACTGTCAAACATGTATATCAAGTTTCTGTTGAAAAAGTACTAAAAATACGGTGCCTTTAATTCACCTTACAAAGTGCAACTGGAAAACACATGTTTAATATAGATGACGTGAATAACACATTGCTTTCTAGTGAAACCAAAGTGTAAAGAATTTTATCCTGTCTAAATCAAGGATAAAGTACCTAAAAGTAAGTTACCACACTTTGTTAACCTTATCAGAGAATGTAAGTGTACCTTTTGGAAACATGTAAATCATGTTACTGTTCTAAAACTATGGCAAAAAAGTATTTTTAAGCCTGCATTTTAGCACGTAATGTTTAAAATGTACAATTTACATCAAGAGAATTGAATCCCACATGGCATTCATCCAACACAAACATATGTTAAATATTTACGTTTTGTAAACCTAGTGAAAATGCTGTAAGGTGTAAATCACTTACAAACACATGTACCAGAGTGGCTGCAACAACATTTTTTAACTAAACAGAGAATGGATATGTAACACTGTCAAACGTATATATCCAGTTTCTTTTGAAAAAGTAGAAAAATACGATGCCTTCAATTCACCTTAGCAAGTGCAACTGGAAAACACCTGTTTAATCTAGGTGAAGTGAATCCCACTTTTCTTTCTACTGAAACCAAAGTGTAGAAAAGTTTCTCATGTCTAAAGCAAGGATAAAGAACCTGAAAGGGAGTTACCACACTTTGTTAACCTAATCAGAGAATGTCAGTGTATCATTCGGAACCATGTATATCATGCTACTGTTCTAAAACTTTGTCACAACAAGTATTTGTCAACCTACATTTTAGCAGGTAATGTTTAAAATGTACAATTTACATCAAAAGAGTTGAATAGCATATGGCGTTCATCCAACACAAAGATATGTTAAATATTTATATTTTATAAACAAGTGAAAATGTTGTAAGGTGTAAATCACTTGCAGACACATGTATCCAAGGGGCTGCAACAACATTAGTTAACTCAATCAGAGAATGGATATGTAGCACTTTCAAACGTGTATATCAAGTTTCTGTTGAAAAAGTAGTAACAATACGATGCTTTCAATTCACCTTAGCAAGTGCAACTGGAAAACACATGTTTAATCAAGGTGAAGTGAATCCCACTTTGCTTTCTACTGAAACCAAAGTATAAAAATGATTCTCATGTCTAAATCAAGGATAAAGAACCTGAAAGGGATGTTACCACACTTTGTTCACCTAATCAGAGAATGTCAGTTTATCATTCGGAACCATGTATATCATGGTACTTTTCCAAAACTATGGCACCCCAAGTATTTCTCAACCTACATTTTAGAAGGTAATGGTTAAAATATACATTTTACATCAAAACAATTGAATCACATATGGCGTTCATCCAACACAAAGATATGTTAAATATTTACGTTTTGTAAACAAGTGAAAATGTTGTAAGGTGTAAATCCCTTGCAAACACATGTATCAGAGGGGCTGCAACAACATTTGTTAACTCAATCAGAGAATGGATATGTAGCACTTTCAAACGTGTATATCAAGCTTCTGTTGAAAAAGTAGTAACAATACGATGCCTTCAATTCACCTTAGCAAGTTCAACTGGAAAACAGATGTTTAATCAAGGTGAAGTGAATCCGACTTTGCTTTCTACTGAAACCAAAGTATAAAAATGTTTCTCATGTCTAAATCAAGGATAAATTACCTGAAAGGGATTTACCACACTTTGTTCACCTAATCAGAGAATGTCATTGTATCATTCGGAACCACGTATATCATCGTACTTTTCTAAAACTATGGCACCCCAAGTATTTCTCAACCTACATGTTAGAAGGTAATGGTTAAAATGTACATTTTACATCAAAAGAATTGAATCACACATGGTGTTCATCCAACACAAAGATATGTTAAATATTTCCGTTTTGTAAACCAAGTGAAAATGCTGTAAGGTGTAAATCACTTACACATTCATCAGAGTGGCTGCAACAACATTTGTTAACTCAATCAGAGAATGGATATGTAGCACTTTGAAACGTGTATATCAAGTTTCTGTTGAAAAAGTAGTAAAAATACAATGCCTTCAATTCACCTTGGCAAGTGCCACTGGAAAACACATGTCTAATCTAGGTGAAGTGGATCACACTGTGCTTTCTACTGAAAACAAAGTTTAAATACGTTTGTCATGTCTAACTCAAGGACAATTTCAAGAAATTGTAATGTTCTACTCGCTTGAAAGAAAATGAAAGGGAGTTGCCACACTTTCTTAACCTAAACAGAGAATGCACGTGTGTCATTCAGAGGCATGTCAATCATGTTACTGTTCAAACCTATAGGAAAACAAGTATTCCTCAACCTACATCTTAGCAGTAAATGTTTAAAGTGTACAATTCAGATCAAAGGAAGAGAATCGCACATTGACTGCAACTAACACAAAGATATGTCAACTGCGTTTTGTAAATCAAATGAAAATGCTGTAAGATGTAAAAGTCTTACAAATGCATGTATTAGAGTGGCCGGAATAACATTTTGTTAACTCAATCAGAGAGTTTATATGTAACTTTGTCAAGCGTGTGTATTAATTTTCTGTTGGAAATATCATAAAAAAATATGATGCCTTCAATTCACTTTAAGAAGTGCAACTGGAAAACACATGTTTAGTCTATTTGAAATGAATCGCACTTTGCTTTCTATTGAAACAAAAGTATATGTACGGTTGTCATGTCTAAATGGAGGATAATTTCAAGAAATTGCTATGTTCTACTCTTTCGAAAGTACCTGAACAGGAGTTACCACACTTCATTCAGATAATCACAGAATGTACGTGTATCATTCAGAACCATGTAAATCATGTTAGTGTTCAAAAATTATAGGAATACAAGTATTTGTCAACCTACATTTTAGCAGTAAATGGTTAACATATACAATATAGATCAAAGGAATTTTGTCACACATTGCAATCAACTAACACAAAGATATGTCAAATACGTTGTGTGTATCAAGTGAAAATGGTGGAAGTTGTAAATCTCGTACAAAAGCATGTATCAGAGTGACAGCAACGACACTTTCTTAACTCCATTAGAGAATGTATATGTAATTTTGACAAAAGTGTATATTAAGTTTCTGTTAAAAACTTTGATAAAATATGGTGCTTTCAAATTACCTTAGCAAGTGTAACTGGAAAACACATATTTAATCTAGGTGAAGTGAATCCCACTTTGCTTTCTACGATACCAAAGTATAAAGAAGTTTGTCATATCTAAATCAAGGATAGTTTCAGGAAACTGCAATGTCCTCCTCTTTTGAAAGTACCTGAAATGGAGTTGCTCCACTTCCTTAACCTAATCAGAGAATGTACTTGTGTCATTTGGAACCATTTAAGCCATGTTGCTGTTCAAAAACTATGGCAAAACAGGTATTCCTCAACTTACACTTTAGCAGTGAATGGTGAAAATGTACAATTCAGTTCAAAAGAATTGAATCACACATTGCCTTCAACTAAAACAAAGAAATGTGAAATGCTCACGTTTTGTAAACCAAGTGAAAATGCTGTAAGGTGTAAATCACTTACAAACACATGCATCAGAGTGGCTGCAACAACATTTGTTAACTCAATCAGAGAATGGATATGTAACACTTTCAAACCTGTATATCAGGTTTCTGTTGAAAAAGGAGTAAAAATGCGATGCCTTCAATTCACCTTGGCAAGTGCCACTGGAAAACACATGTCTAATCTAGGTGAAGTGAATCACACTTGGCTTTCTACTGAAAACAAAATATAAATATGTTTGTCATGTCTAACTGAAGGATAATTTCAAGAAATTGCAATGTTCTACTCTTTTGGAAATATATGAATGGGAGTACCACACTTTTTGAAGCTAATCAGAAAACGTACGTGTATCATTCAGAACCATGTATATCATGTTACTGTTAAAAAACTATCGCAAACAAGTATTCGTCAACCTACATTTTAGCAGGGAATGGTTAAAATGTACAATTTACATCAAAAGAATTGAATTGCACATGGAATTCATCCAACACAAAGATATGTTAAATATTTACGTTTTGTAAACCAAGTGAAAATGCTGTAAGGTGTAAATCACTTACAAACACATGTATCAGAGTGGCTGCAACAACGTTTGTTAACTCAATCAGAAAATGGATATGTAACACTGCGAAACGTGTATATCAAGTTTCTGTTGACAAAGTAGTAAAAATACGATGCCTTCAATTCACCTTAGCAAGTGCAACTGGAAACCACATGTTTAATCTAGGTGAAGTGAATCC
>NW_006922355.1:568268-573220 GCF_000298275.1 Orycteropus afer afer
ATGTCAGTGTATCACTTGGACCATGTATATCATGTTACTGTTCTAAAACTATGGCACACCAAGCATTTGTCCACCTACATTTTAGTAGGTAAGGGTTAAAATGTACATTTTACATCAAAAGAATTGAATCACACATGGCGTTCATCCCACACAAATATATGTTAAATATTTATGTTTTGTAAACCAAGTGAAAATTCTGTAAGATGTCAATCACTTACAAACACATGTATCAGAGGGGCTGCAACAACATTTGTTAACTCAATCAGAGAATAGGTATGTAGCACTTTCAAACGTGTATATCAAGTTTCTGTTGAAAAATTAGTAAAAGTACCATGCCTTCAATTCACCTTGGCAAGTGCAACTGGAGAACACAAGTCTAATATAGGTGAAGTGAATCACACTTTGCTTTCCACTGAAAACAAAGTATAAATACGTTTGTCATGTCTAACTCAAGGATAATTTCAAGAAATTGCAATGTTCTACTCGCTTGAAAGAAAAGGAAAGGGAGTTGCCACACTTTCTTAACCTAATGGAGAATGCACGTGTGTCATTCAGAGGCATGTAAATCATGTTACTGTTCAAATCTATAGGAAAACAAGTATTCGTCAACTTACATCTTAGCAGTAAATGTTTAAAGTGCACAATTCAGATCAAAGGAAGAGAATCGCACATTGACTTCAACTAACACAAAGATATGTTAAATGCGTTTTGTAAATCGAATGAAAATGCTATAAGATGTAAATGTCTTACAAATGCATGTATTAGAGTGGCCGGAATAACTTTTTGTTAACTCAATCAGAGAGTATATATGTAATTTTGTCAAGCGTGTATATTAAGTTTCTGTTGGAAAAGTCATAAAAAAATATGATACCTTCAATTCACTTTAAGAAGTGCAACAGGAAAACACATGTTTAGTCTATTTGAAATGAATCGCACTTTGCTTTCTATTGAAACAAAAGTATATGTACGGTTGTCATGTCTAAATGGAGGATAATTTCAAGAAATTGCTATGTTCTACTCTTTTGAAAGTACCTGAACAGGAGTTACCACACTTTGTTAAGCTAATCACTGAATATACGTGTATCATTAAGAACCATGTAAATCATGTTAGTGTTCAAAAATTATAGGAATACAAGTATTTGTCAACCTACATTTTAGCAGTAAATGGTTAACATGTACAATTTAGATCAAAGGAAGTTTAACGCACATTGCAATCAACTAACACAAAGATATGTCAAATACGTTGTGTGTATCAAATGAAAGTGGTGGAAGTTGTAAATCTCATACAAACGTATGTATCAGAGCGGCAGCAATGACAACTTGCTAACTCCATTAGAGAATGTATATGTAATTTTTTCAAATATGTATATTAAGTTTGTGTTGAAAACTTTGATAAAATATGGTGCTTTCAAATTACCTTAGCAAGTGTAACTGGTATACCCATACTTAATCTAGGTGAAGTGAATCCCACTTTGCTTTCTACTGAAACCAAAGTATAAAGAAGGTTGTCATTTCTAAATCAAGGATAGTTTCAGGAAACTGCAATGTCCTCCTCTTATGAAAGTACCTGAAAAGGAGTTGCTCCACTTCCTTAACCTAATCAGAGAATGTACTTGTGTCATCTGGAACCATGTAAGCCATGTTGCTGTTCAAAAACTATCGCGAAACAAGTATTCCTCAACTTACATTTTAGCAGGGTATGGTGAAAATGTAAAATTTACATCAAAACGATTGAATCGTACATTGCATTCAACTAAAACAAAGACATGTGAAATGCTCACGTTTTGAAAACCAAGTGAAAATGCTGTAAGGTGTAAATCACTTACAAACACATGTATCAGAGTGGCTTACAACATTTGGTAACTCAATCAGAGAATCGATATGTAACCCTTTCAAACGTGTATATCAATTTTCTGTTGAAAAAGTAGTAAAAATAAGATGCCTTCAATTCACCTTGGCAAGTGCCACTGGAAAACACATGTCTAATGTAGGTGAAGTGAATCACACTTTGCTTTCTACTGTAAACAAAGTATAAATATGTTTTTCATGTCTAACTGAAGGATAATTTCAAGAAATTGCAACGTTTTACTCCTTTGGAAGAAAAGAAGAGGGAGTTGCCACACTTTCTTAACCTAAACAGAGAATGTACGTGTATCATTCAGATCCATGTAAATCATGTGACTGTTGAAATCTATACGAAAACAAGTATTCGTCAACCTACTTTTTATTAGTAAATGTTTAAAGTGTACGATACAGATCAAAGGAAGAGAATCGCACATTGACTTCAAATAACACAATGATATGTGAAATATGTTTTGTAAATCAAGTGAAAATGCTGTAAGATATAAATGTCTTACAAACGCATGTATCAGAGTCGCCAGAATAAAATTTTTTTTTACTCAGTCAGAGAATGTATATGTAACTTTGTCAAGCGTGTATATTAAGTTTCTGTTGGAAATGCCAAAAAAAAAAAAAAAAATGATGCCTTCAATTCACCATAACAAGTGCGACTGGAAAATACATGTTTAGTCTAAGGCAAATGAATCACACTTTGCTTTCTACTGAAACAAAAGTATATATAAGTTTGTCATGTCTAAATCAAGGATAATTTCAAGAAATTGCAATGTTCCACTCTTTTGGAAATATATGAATGGGAGGTATCATACTTTTTGAAGCTAATCAGAAAACCAACATGTATCATTCAGAACCATGTAAATCATGTTACTGTTCAAAAACTATCGCAAAACAAGTTTCTGTAGTAAAAATACGATGCCTTTAATTCACCTTAGCAAGTGCAACTGGAAAAAACATGTTTAATATAGGTGACGTGAATCACACATTGCTTTCTACTGAAACCAAAGTATAAAGAAGTTTATCCTGTCTAAATCAAGGATAAAGTACCTCAAAGTAAGTTACCACACTTTGTTAACCTAATCATAGAATGTAAGTGTACCTTTTGGAAACATGTAAATCATGTTACTGTTCTAAAACTATGGCACAAGAAGTATTTGTCACCCTACATTTTAGCAGGTAATGGTTAAAATGTACAATTTACATCAAAAGAATTGAATCCCACATGGCATTCATCCAACACAAATATATGTTAAATATTTCCGTTTTGTAAACCAAGTGAAAATGCTGGAAGGTGTATATCACTTACAGACACATGTATCAGAGTGGCTGCAACAACATTTGTTAAGTCACTCAGAGAATGGATATGTAACACTGTCAAATGTGTATATATCAAGTTTCTGTTGAAACAGTAGTAAAAATACAATGCCTTCAATTCACCTTAGCAAGTGCAACTGGAAAACACATGTTTAATCAAGGTGAAGTGAATCACACTTTGCTTTCTACTGAAAAGAAAGTATGAATACGTTTGTTATGTCTAATTCAAGGATAATTTGAAGAAATTGCAATGTGCTACTCTTTTAAAAGAAAATGAAACGGAGTTGCTACACTTCCTTAACCTAAACAGAGAATGTACGTGTGACATTCAGAGGCATATAAATCATGTTACTGTTCAAATCTATAGGAAAACTTGTATTCGTCAACCTACATATTAGCAGTAAATGGAGAAAGTGTACAATTCAGATCAAAGGATTCGAATCGCACATTGAGTTCAACTAACACAAAGATATGTGAAATGCCTTTTGTAAATCAGGTGAAAATGCTGTAAGATGTAAATGTCTTACAAAGGCATGTAATATAGTCGGCGGAATAACAATTTGTTAACTCAATCAGAGAGTTTATCTGTAACTTTGTCAAGCGTGTATATTAAGTTTCTGTTGGAAACATAAAAAATATGATGCCTTCAATTCACTTTAATAAGTGCAACTGGAAAACATATGTTTAGTCTATTTGAAATGAATCACACTTTACTTTCTATTGAAACAAAAGTATATATACATTTGTCATGTCTAAATGGAGGATAATTTCAAGAAATTGCTATGTTCTACTCTTTTGAAATACCTGAAAAGAAGTTACCACACTTTGTTGAGTTAATCACAGAATGTACGTGTATCATTTAGAACCATGTAAATCATGTTAGTTTTCAAAAATTATAGGAAAACAAGTATTTGTCAACCTACATTTTAGCAGTAAATGCTTAACATGTAACATTTATATCAAAGGAAGTTTGTTGCACATTGCAATCAACTAACACAAAGATATGTTAATTACGTGGTGTGTATCAAGTGAAAATGATACGTAATAAAATAAATATATAATAAAACACCTGTTTTATTCCCCAAAGGCCACTGGTGATGTTCTGATATATCTTATTCACAAAGTCTTGGTGTCAGATGGTTGTCAGTCCTGCCATAGTTAACTTTCAGGAGCCCTTGACATCACTAATCCTTTGTTCTCTCACCTCTATGAGGGCTTGTGGCCTGAGGACTCACTGGGCTTTTGTTCGTCATACAGGTATTGACCGTGATCATGTGGTTAACCAAAAGATCGGAGGTGCCCAATAATGGAAGACTTCTCCAATCTCAAATGCTGCTCATTAAATGGAAAATGAGTTACTGCTCAAAGCAGTTGTGTGTCTCCTGACACATTCACTGACCCTAGGCTTCCCAGTCTGAGCCACAAGCCCCAATATATCTGGTGGTTCTTGTTGGTGTTTCAGATTATGACCCTTCTCTGTCCTACTTCCAGAGGTACTATGGATCTGAAACTTTTTAATTTTTGTTCCTCAGGCAGTGGTCTGCTCTGTTGAATGTTGATAATGGGATGGTCCTGCTTTCCCTGCCAGACCTTGGGCTCATCAACCTGAGCTGCCTGCAACTGCCTGCCATAGCAGATGCCTCTAGCTCATGTGGACCTAGAAGAGGGGCCAGAAGTGAAGCCCATATGGAGAAGCC
Organism: Orycteropus afer afer; assembly: GCF_000298275.1. Taxonomy (NCBI): domain Eukaryota; kingdom Metazoa; phylum Chordata; class Mammalia; order Tubulidentata; family Orycteropodidae; genus Orycteropus; species Orycteropus afer. The sequence continues at coordinate 573,134 of NW_006922355.1, forward strand.
TTCGCCCAGCCCTTAGCTAGCACATTCATCTTGGATTATTACTTGTCTCAAAGACTGTAAGAGGACAGATTCCTGTTTCTCTAAATA
>NW_006922355.1:574065-585196 GCF_000298275.1 Orycteropus afer afer
GAGATGAAGAAGCAGGAAAGTGATGGGAGGTGAAGAGGCGGGAAAGGCCTGGAGAACTCCCAGGTGCAGGTGAAAGGAGTCAGGAGGGTCAGGAGTTGTGAATGTCACTGGTGTTGTGAATTAGAAGGTCGACAGGGAAGTGATGAGCTCCTGTGTAACAAAAGGGAAGGTACTAGGGCGAGGATAAACAGGGAATGCATAATGAGCATCTCCAACAACAACAACAAACTTTTATATACCTAAGGTCCACAGAAACGTGTGTCTTAGGCACTACGCTGTTCTAGTAGGTTGTAGTTGAGTGCCCGAGAGACACTCGTTGACTTGTCCAGGATGATAAAATGGTGTAGACGGAGGATCCATGTGTGAAACCATCTCAGTGTCCTTAAAGCTGTGAATATGGCTGAACCCAGGTTTTCTCTCCTGTGGAGTGGGGTGGATTGCTGTCACTGTGTCTGGGTATGGACACGATGTTGTAAGAGCCACGAATTTGGCAACCCAGGGGGATTTTTAGCGAGGTTTTCAGTCGGGAGAAGGCACAAGTCAGGGTATGCAGACTATGATGTCACTTCCTTGACTATGGAGATCAATAGACCTTGGAACACGGGTCACCGGGCAACAAGAGGCTGGCGGCTCACTGCCGGGCTCATTTCACTGAAGGCACTTGGTGAAGCAACACATATCCCTGTTTTCTCCGGAATTCATGAGTTGGACCCTTTCAAGTGGATTCAGAAGGCGGTTCCATCCTCACCCATGAACATTCTGGCTGCCATCTACCCGAAAGTAGTTGAAGGTACCACGAGGTTCCCTAAGTCAGTCTGAACCAGGCCAGGCTACCACTCTGATCCTACCCAGGCAGCCTCAAACCAATCCTCATGGTTACGTCACACATTGTCCTCGTGGGACACCAGATGAGGGGCTGAGAGGTAGGGAGGATACAAGTGAGGATGCCAAAGGTTCTGAGGAGGAGGCAGGCTCAACTTGGGAATAACAGATGGGATCCTGAAGGAGGGTGTCATGTGATCGATACAGACTCAGTAGGGTTGGGTTCTGATGAAGATGATGCCAGTGGTGCTGTCTCCAAGCTTATAGTTGTGGAGGGCATTCCTGGGCTCCATCCCCATGATGTCTCCCAATCATGGGTTCATTTTACTGCTCATGATAAGGACTTTGCCACTGACTGGGAGTAGGTGATGAAATTGGGTGTACTGTGGTCTGAGCATCAGGGTGTGGCCCAAGCCAGGATCTGGTTCAAAGCTCCATTCCAGCCGACTTGGTCACCTAGGATGCTGGGACCTAAGTTTCCACTAGAGGTTCCAATCGACTCCCACACTTCAGGGTGAGGGCTGTCTCAGGCTTGGCTGACACCTTCATTGGGAATTTGTTTGCCTCCATGACCACCCTCTGAGGTGCAGGCATCTGTCAATGGCTGGCATTGGATAACCTTGAATCATCAGTTGTCATTGGTAGACATCTTGAGCCCTTGTCCCAGGACATCCTCATCTCTGCTTAAGCTCTCCTCTTCCCTGTGCAGTTTGAAACAGGAGAGTGTTGGTAGAATGTGTTTAGCCATGATTCAGTGGACTTTTTGAGCTTTGGATTGTCTGGCCTTTGTCTCACGCTGGCCATAATCATCATCTCCTCCAAATGGGTCTTTCCTTTCCACCTGTGTTCTAAGAGGGTGCACAATTTGTTGCTCCTGGGTAGGCAATGTGAGTAGGGCTATGAGAAAAGCTAGCAGTTAACCCATAAAGCAGAATGTCATGTTGCACACCCAACACCCAGGGTATGTTGACAGACAGGGAACTGAAACCTCCTCTGATGGAAAATCTGGTACCGGGATAGGATAGTCAGCAAGGGGAGGCCTCAAACACAAAGGGACTTAGATATGTCTAGAGATGGCCTCTGCTCACTCTATCTGCAGGATTTCAGACAGGAGATAGACAAGGAGCAGTGAGATGGCAGTGATGCCTACTTCTTCCCTGAGAAAGCATTCCCAAAGGCTCGGCCCAGGATTAGGGTGAGTGCAGGTTCAGCGGAGTCTCAAATCTCAGCAACCCCAGGTGGCCAGAGAGTGTCCAGGGACACAGGCCCCACTGAGATCTCTCCTACAGTTTCCTCCCTTTAAGGACCCTCTTTTAAACCCAAGGAATCCAATCTCTAAACCCGTTCCTCTAGTCGACTCCCCAATCCAACCTTGGACCGGTGCCATTTGTTTCTTCCAATACTTCCTTGACTATCGGAAGGGAAGCCCTGTGTACTTCTTTCGCTTGTTCTTCACCATTGCCTACTCTTCTATGTGGCCTACTGTCTTCAGTGCTTTCACTCTGGACGCTAGACATCTCACCTGTCAGTTAGCTTGACAGTCTGTTCACACTAGTTTCCAGTAGCACACATCAACACCCGTGAGGCAGACCCCTGTTTCATTCCCCAAAGGCCACTGGTGATGTTCTGATATATCTTATTCACAAAGTCTTGGTGTCAGATGGTTGTCAGTCCTGCCGTAGTTAACTTTCAGGAGCCCTTGACATCACTAATCCTTTGTTCTCTCACCTCTATGAGGGCTTGTGGCCTGAAGAATCACTGGGCTTTTGTTCGTCATACAGGTATTGACCGTGATCATGTGGTTAACCAAAAGATTGAAGGTGCCCAATAATGGAAGTACTTCTCCAATCTCAAATGCTGCTCATTAAATGGAAAATGAGTTACTGCTCAAAGCAGTTGTGTGTCTCCTGCCACATTCACTGACCCTAGGCTTCCCAGTCTGAGCCACAAGCCCCAATATATCTGGTGGTTCTTGTTGGTGTTTCAGATTATGACCCTTCTCTGTCCCACTTCCAGAGGAACTGTGGATCTGAAACTTTTTAATTTTTGTTCCTGAGGCAGTGGTCTGCTCTGTTGCCTGTTGATAATGGGATGGTCCCGCTTTCCCTGCAGACCTTGGGCTCATCAACCTGAGCTGCCTGCAACTGCCTGCCATTGCAGATGCCTCTAGCTCATGTGGACCTGGAAGAGGGGCCAGAAGTGAAGCCCAGATCGAGAAGCCTTCGCCCAGCCCTTAGCTAGCACATTCATCTTGGATTATTACTTGTCTCAAAGACTGTAAGAGGACAGATTCCTGTTTCTCTAAATATTGCCTCTGGGTATTTGTTTTAGAGCAACACGAGAGAACCAATACACTGCTCAGTGACAGAGGCACAGGCAGCCCAGGCACCTCATTCATCATTCGTGTATGCGACCCTGAGCTTAAGCCCATCGGCCTGCCTTTCCTTGAACCGACATGGGAGCTATGAGTCTCATATCACGTTATCTCATTTGCCATTGACTTCGCGTTTACTCCAAGTGCAGCTTTCGTTGAATTATCTGTTTTCAGTTCCTCGATTGTTCAGTCCAATACTGGTTTTCCAGCCGACATACAATGAGGTCCCTTGTTTATATAATGGCAAAGTGTACCGTTCGGTGCATTTACCTACCATCTCAAGGTTGGCAGCCATCACAATGTCTACTAGCAGAGCAAGGCCATCGGCCCAGACAGAAACTTGGTAGTTGAGAACTTCTCTCTCTTCCCTCTGCCCCCTGCATCCCCTGTATACCCATACTTCACTGTCTGTGTTGGAGGTTTTACCCGCTCTGGATTTTTCATTCAAATGGCATCCTATGGTACGTGGCTTTTAGTGTCTGACATCTGTCACTTAGTCATCGATATTTTGGGGGCTCGACAAGGTGTTGCGTGTGTTACTCGGAAATTCCTTTCGATGAGTGAACGGTATCATATGTAGGCTGTATTGGGTTGACTTCATCATTTCTGGACAGACATTTGGAAAGTTTGCTTCTTTTGACTTCTGTAGATGGATCTGAGATGGGCATTTGTGCCCACATGTTTGTCTGTGTGCATGTGGTTGTGAAAATGGGCAGGGGTGGGAGGACAAGTGAGGAGAGAATTCAAGTATAAGGAATGTGTGTTGAGTGAGATGAAGAAGCAGGAAAGTGATGGGAGGTGAAGAGGCGGGAAAGGCCTGGAGAACTCCCAGGTGCAGGTGAAAGGAGTCAGGAGGGTCAGGAGGTAGCACTGGTGTTGTGAATTAGAAGGTCGAGAGGGAAGTGATGAGCCCCTGTGTAACAAGAGAGAAGGTACTAGGGCGAGGATCAACAAGGAATGGGTAATGAGCATCTCCAACAACCACAACAACCTTTTATATACCTAAGCCCCACAGAAACGTGCATCTTGGGCACTATGCTGTTCTACTAGGTTGCAGTTGAGTGCCCGAGAGACACTCATTGACTTGTCCAGGATGATAAAATGGTGTAGACGGAGGATCCATGTGTGAATCCATCTCAGTGTCCTGAAAGCTGTGAACATGGCTGAACCCAGGTTTTCTCTCCTGTGGAGTGGGGTGGATTGCTGTCACTGTGTCTGGGTATGGACACCATGTTGTAAGAGTCACGAATTTGGCAACTCAGGGCGAGTTTTAGCGAGGTTTTCAGTCGGGAGAGGGCACAAGTCAGGGTATGCAGGCTATGATGTCACTCCCTTGACTATGGATATCAATAGAACTTGGAACACCGGTCACCAGGCAACAAAAGGCGGGCGGCTCACTGCCGGGCTCATTTCACTGAAGGCACTTGGTGAAGCAACACATATCCCTGTTTTCTCCGGAATTCACGAGTTGGACCCTTTCAAGTGGATTCAGAAGGCCGTTCCGGCCTCATCCCTGAACACTCTGGCTGCCATCTGCACGAAGGTATTTGAAAGTACCATGAGGTTCCCTAAGTCAGTCTGAAGTAGGCCAGGCCACCACTCTGATCCCACCCAGGCAGCTTCAAACCACTCCTCATGCCTACGTCAGACATTGTCCTTGTGGGACACCAGATGAGGGGCTGAAAGGTAGGGAGGACACAAGTGATGATGCCAAAGGTTCTGAGGAGGAGTCAGGCTCACCTTGGGACTAACAGATGGGATCCTGAAGGAGGGTGTCATGTGATCGATACAGACTCAGTAGGGGTGGGTTCCGATGAAGATGATGGCAGTGGTGCTTTCTCCTAGCTTATAGGAGAACCAATCATGTGGATGGAGCCCAGGAATGCCCTCCACAACTATAAGCTCAGGCAGTTGTTGGCAACTCAAGATGATGAGCCCAAAGTCTGCAGGGAAAGCGGGACCATCCCATTATCAACAGGCAACAGAGCAGAGCCCTAGCTCAGGTACAAAAATTAAAACGTTTCAGATCCACAGTTCCTCTGGAAGTGGGACAGAGAAGGGTCATAATCTGAAACACCAACAAGAACCACCAGATATATTGGGGCTTGTGGCTCAGACTGGGAAGCCTAGGGTCAGTGAATGTGGCAGGAGACACACAACTGCTTTGAGCAGTAACTCATTTTCCATTTAATGAGCAGCATTTGAGGTTGGAGAAGTACTTCCATTATTGGGCACCTCCGATCTTTTGGTTAACCACATGATCACGGTCAATACCTGTATGACGAACAAAAGCCCAGTGAGTCCTCATGCCACAAGCCCTCATAGAGGTGAGAGAACAAAGGCTTAGTGATGTCAAGGGCTCCTGAAAGTTAACTATGGCAGGACTGACAACCATCTGACACCAAGACTTTGTGAATAAGATATATCAGAACATCACCAGTGGCCTTTGGGGAATGAAACAGGTGTCTCCCTCACGGGTGTTGATGTGTGCTACTGGAAACTAGTGTGAACAGACTGTCAAGCGAACTGATAGGTGAGATGTCTAGCATCCAGAGTGAAAGCACTAAAGACAGTAGGCCACATAGAAGAGTAGGCAATGGTGAAGAACAAGCGAAAGAAGTACACAGGGCTTCCCTTCTGATAGTCAAGGAATTATTAGAAGAAACAAAAGGCAGGGGTCCAAGGCTGGGGTGGCGAGTCGACCAGAGTAAAGGGTTTCGAGATAGAATTTCTTAGGATTAGAAGAGGGTCTTTAAAGGGAGAATCTCTAGGAGAGATCTCAGTAGGGTCTGTGTCCCAGGACACTCTCTGGCCACATGGGGTTGCTGAGATTTGAGACACCTCTGAACCTGCACTCACCCTAATCCTGTGCCGAGCCTTTGTGAACTCTTTCTCAGGGTAGAAGTAGGCATCACTGCCATCTCACTGCTCCTTGTCTATCTTCTCTCTGAAATCCTGCAGTTACAGTGAGCAGCGGCCATCTATAGAGGTATCCAAGTCCCTTTGCATTTGAGGCCTCCCCTTGCTGACTATCCTATCCCGGTACCAGATTTTCCATCAGAGGAGGTTTCAGTTCCCTGTCTATCACCATGCGCTGGGTGTTGGGTGTGCAACATGACATTCTGTGTTATGGGTTAACTGCTTGCTTTTCTCATAGCCCTACTCACAATGCTTACGCAGGAGCAACAAACTGTGCACCGTCTTAGAACACAGGTGGAAAGGAAAGACCCATTTTGAGGAGATGATGGTTATGGCCAGCATGAGACAGAGGCCGGACAATCCAAAGCTCAAAAAATCCACTGAGTCGTTGCTAAACACATTCTACCAGCCCTCTCCTATCTCAAACTGCACAGGGAAGAGGAGAGCTTAAGCAGAGAGGAAGAGGTCCTGGGACAAGGGCTCGAGATGTCTACCTCTGACAACTGACGAACCAAGGTCATCCACTGCCAGTCAGTGACAGATGCCTGCATCACAGAAGGTGGTCATGGAGGCAAAAAAATTCCCAGTGAAGGTTCCAGCTCAGCCTGAGACAGCACTTACCCTGAAGTATGGGAATCTATTGGAATCTATAGTGCAAACTTAGGTCCCAGCATCCTAGGTGACCAGGTTGGTTGGAATGGAGCTTTGAACCAGATCCTGGCTTGGGCCACACCATGATGCCCAGACCACAATATACCTGATTTCATCAACTACTCTCAGTCAGTTCCAAAATCCTGGTCATGATCAGTAGAAGGAACCCATGATGGGGAGGCATTGTGGGGATGGAGCCAAGGAATGCCCTCCACAACTAATAGCTAGGAGTCTGCACCACTGCCATCATCTTCATCGGCACCCACCCCTACCGAGTCTGTATTGATCACATGACACGCTCCTTCACGATCCCCTCTGTTAGTCCCAAGGTGAGCCTGCCTCTTTGTGAGAACCTTTGGCATCATCACTTGTGTCCTCCCTACCTCTCAGTCCCATGAGTACAAGGTCTGGCGTAGCAATGAGGAGTGGTTTGTGGCTGCCTGGTGGGATCAGAGTGGTGGCCTGGCTTGTTTCAGACTGACTTAGGGAACCTCGTGGTACCTTCAACTTCCTTTGGGCAGATGGCAGCCAGAGTCTTCAGGGGTGAGGCTGGAGCGGCCTTCTGAATCCACTTGAAAGTGTCCAACTCATGAATTCCAGAGAAAACAGGGATATGTATTGGTTCACCAAGTGCCTTCAGTGAAATGAGCCTGGCAGTGATCTGCCAGCCTCTTGTTTCCCGGTGACCCGTGTTCCAAGTTCTATTTGTCTCTTTTGGCAAGGAAGTGACATCATAGCCTGCATACCCTGACTTGTGCCCTCTCCCGACTGAAAACATCACTAAAAATCCCCGTGGGTTGCCAAATTCATGGTTCTCCTATGGTACATGGCTTTTAGCATGTGACATATGTCACTTAGTCATCGATATTTTTGATGCTCGACAAGGTGGCCCGTGTGTTACTTGGAAATTCGGTACAAGTTGCAATTATATAATCAAGGGACCTCATGTATGTCAGCTCAAAAACCAGTATTGGACTAAACAATCAAGGAACTGAAAACAGAAAACAGAAAATTCAACAAAAGGTGCACTTGGTGTAATCGCAATGCCAAACCAGATAACGTGATATGATACTCATAGCTCCCATCACAGTTCAAGGAAAGGCAGGCCGTGGGCTCAAGCTCATTGTCACTTAAACGAATGCTGAATGAGGTGTCTGGGCAGCCTCTGCCTCTGTCTCTGAGCAGTCTATTGGTTCTCTACTGTTGCTCTAAAACAAATACCCAGAGGCAATATTTAGAGAAACAGGAAACTGTCCTCCTACAATCATTTAGAGAAGTAATAATCCAAGTTGAATGTGCTAGCTAAGGGCTGGGCAAAGACTTCTCGATCTGGGCTTCATTTCTGCCCCTGTTCCAGGTCCACATGAGCTAGAGGCATCTCCAATGGCAGGCAGTTGCGGGCAGCTCACGTTGATGAGCCCAAGACCTGTAGGGAAAGCAGGAGAGGGCACAAGTCAGGGTATGTAAACTAATATTAAACACGTGTTTTCCGGTTGCACTTGCTAAGGTGAATTGAAGGCATTGTATTTTTGCTACTTTTTCAACAGAAACTTGATATACACATTAGACAGAGTTACATATACATTTCCTGATTGAGTTAACAAATGTTGTTGCAGCCAATCTGATACATGTGTTTATAAGTGATTTACACCTTACAGCATTTTCACTTGGTTTACAAAACATAGATATTTAATGTATCTTTGTCTTGGATGAATGCCATGTGTGATTCAGTTCTTTTGATGTAAATTGTACATTTTAACCATTACCTGCTAAAATGTAGGTTGACAAATACTTGTGCCATAGTTTTAGAACTGTAACATGATTTACATGTTTCCAAAAGGTACACTTACATTCTCTGATTAGGTTAACAAAGTGTGGTAACTCCCATTCAGGTAATTCATCCTTGATTTAGACATGAGAAACTTCTTTATACTTTGGTTTCACTAGAAAGCAAAGTGGGTTTCACTTCACCTAGATTAAATATGTGCTTTCCAGTTGCACTTTCTAAGATGAATTGAAGGCACCATTTGTTTTTCTAAATTTTCAACAGAAAATTAATATACACATTTGAGAAAGTTACATATACATTCTGTGATTGAGTTAACAAATTATTGTTGCTGCCACTATGATACATGCATTTGTAAGAGATATAGTCCTTGTAGCATTTTCACCTGGTTAACAAAATGTGAGCATTTCACATATCTTTGTGTTAGTTGAATGCAATTTGCGATTCAATTTTTTGATATAAATTGTATATTTTCACCATTCCATGCTAAAATGTAGGTTGACGAATACTTGTTTGCCATAGGTTTTGAACCTTAACATGACTTACATGGTCCCGAATGACTCAAGTACATTCTCTGATTAGATTAAGAAAGTGGGGCATCTCCCTTTCAGATTCTTTCAAAAGAGGAGGACATTGCAATTTCCTGAAACTATCCTTGATTTAGACATGACAAACTTCTTTATACTTTGGTTTCAGTAGAAAGCAAAGTGGGATTGACTTCACCTAGATTAAACATGTGTTTTCCAGTTACACTTGCTAAGGTAAGTCGAAAGCACCATATTTTATCAAAGTTTTCAAAAGAAACTTAATATACACTTTTTACAAAATTACATATACATTCTCTAATGGAGTTAACAAAGTGTCGTTGCTGCCACTCTGATACATGCATTTGTAAGAGATTTACAACTTCCAGCATTTTCACTTGATATACACAACGTATTTGACATAACTTTGTGTTAGTTGATTGCTATGTGTGATACACTTCCTTTGATCTAAATTGTACATGTTAACAATATACTGCTAAAAAGTTGGTTGACAAATACTTGTTTTCCTATAATTTTTTAACACTAACCTGATTTACTTGGTTCTGAATGAGACACGTACATTCTGTGATTAGCTTAACAAAGTGTGGTAACTCCAGTTCAGGTACTTTCAAAAGAGTAGAACAAAGCAATTTCTTGAAATTATCCTCGATTTAGACATGACAAACGTATGTATACTGTTGTTTCAATAGAAAGCAAAGTGTGATACATTTCAAATAGACTACACATGAGTTTTCCAGTTGCACTTGTTAAAATGAATTGAAGGCATCATATTTTTTTTTATTATGTTTCCAACAGAAACTTAATATACACTCTTGAAAAATTTACATATAAACTCTCTGATTGAGTTAACAAAATGTTATTCCGGCCACTCTAATACATGCATTTCTAAGACAATTACATCTTACAGCATTTTCACTTGATTTCCAAAACGCATTTCACATATCTTTGTGTTAGTTGAACTCAATGTGGAATTGGAATCCTTTGATCTGAATTGTACACTTTAAACATTTACTGCTAAAATGTAGGTTGATGAATACTTGTTTTCCTATCGATTTGAACAGTAACATGATTTACATGCCTCTGAAGGACACACGTACATTCTTTGTTTAGGTTAAGAAAGTGTGGCAACTCCCTTTCATTTTCTTTCAAACGAATAGAACATTGCAATTTCTTGAAATTATCCTTGAGTTAGACATGACAAACATATTTATACTTTGTTTTCAGTAGAAAGCAAAGTGTGATTCACTTCACCTAGATTAAACATGTGTTTTCCAATTGCACTTGCTAAGGTCAATTGAAGGCATCATATTTTTACTACTTTTTCAACAGAAAGTTGATATACTTGTTTGACAGTGTTACATGTACATTCTCTTGTTGGGTTAACAAATGTTGTTGCAGCCACTCTGATACATGTGTTTGTAAGTGATTTACACCTTACAGCATTTTCACTTGGTTTACAAAACGTAAATATTTCACATATATTTGTGTTGGATGAATGCCATGTGCGATTCAATTCTTTTGATGTAAATTGTACATTTTAACCATTACCTGCTAAAATGTAGGTTGACAAATACTTGTTGTGCCATAGTTTTAGAACTGTAGCATGATTTACATGTTTAAAAATGTACACTTACATTCTCTGATTAGGTTAACAAAGTGTGATATCTCCCTTTCAGGTACTTTATTCTTGATTTAGACATGATAAACTTCTTTATACTTTGGTTTCACTAGAAAGCAATGTGTGATTCACTTCACCTATATTAAACATGTGTTTTCCAGTTCCCCTTGCTAAGGTGAATTGAAGGCATCATATTTTTACTACTTCTTCAACAGAAAGTTGATATTGTTGTGCCCAGGTTGTAAAGGAGAATTTCGGAAGAGAAGAAGACGCTAACCCACGCTAATGCAAATGCAATAGGACAGTTTATTAGCTAACTTAAGTTAGGGTCTTTGCCCTTACCAGGTCAGTGGCTTAAGCAAAAGACCCCGTACCCCGTTTCCTTCTCCAATTTATAGAACAATATGGGGAGGGGC
>NW_006922355.1:592131-636678 GCF_000298275.1 Orycteropus afer afer
TGCTGAGTTCGGAGGAAGTTCCTTGATACCTGCTGAGACTGGAGGGCAGATAAAAGCCCTAAGGAGTGTTTAGAATTACAAAAGTTCTGTTAGCACTACTGACACTAAAAGGTTTCTGGTTAAAGATTTTCCTGGAGGCTGCTAGAATTCTGGCTTCAGATTGACTCACAATATACACGTTTGACAGAGTTACATATACATTCTCTGACTGAGTTAACAAACTTTGTTGCGGCTATTCTGAAACATGTGTTGTAAGTGATTTACACCTTACAGCATTTTCACTTGGTTTACCAAATGTAAATAACTTACTCCTTGCAGCATTTTCACCTGGTTTACAAAACTTGAGCATTTCATGTGCTTTGTTGTAGTTGAATGTCATGTGCACTACACTTCCTTTGACCTAAATTATACATTTTTTACCATTCACTGCTATAATGTAGGTTGACCAATACTTGTTTTGCTATAGTTTTTGAACAGAAATATGATTTACATGGTTCATATTGATACACATACATTCTCTGATTAGCTTGACACAGTGTAGTAACTCAGTTTCAGGTGCTTTCAAAAGAATAGGATATTGCAATTTCTTGAAATTATCTTTGATTTATACATGACAAACTAATTCATACATTGGTTTAAGTAGAAAGCAAAGTGTAATTCACTTCACCTGGATTAAACCTGTGTGTTCCACTTGAATTTGGTAAGGTAAATTGAAAGCACCATATTTTTTTCTAAGTTTTCAACAGAAAATTAATATACCCATTTGAGAAAGTTACATATACATTCTCCGATTGAGTTAACAAATTATTGTTGCTGGCACTATGATACATGCGTTTGTAAGAGATTTACTCCTTGCAGCATTTTCACCTGGTTTACAAAACATGAGAATTTCACGTATCTTTGTTTTATTTGAATGTAATGTGCGATTCAATTCTTTTGATGTAAATTGTACATTTTAACCATTCCCTGCTAAAATGTAGGTTAACAAGTACTTGTTTTGCTATAGTTTTTGAACAGTAACATGATTTACATGGTTCCAAATGATACACGTACATTCTCTGATAGAGAGAAGTGTGGTAACATGTGTTTTCCAGTTGCACTTTCAATTGAAAGCACCATATTTTTTGTAAGTTTTCAACAGAAATTAATAAACACATTTGAGAAAGTTACATATACATTCTCTGATTGAGTTAACAAATTGTTATTGCTGCCACTATGATACACTCGTTTGTAAGAGATTTACACCTTACAGCATTTTCATGTGGTTTAAAATACTTGAATGTTTCACATGCCTTTGTTTTAGTTGAATGCAATGTGCGATTGTATTCTTTTGATTTAAATTGTACATTTTAACCATTACCTGCTAATATGTAGGTTGATGAATACTTGTTTTGCTCTAGTTTTTGAACAGTAACATGATTTATATGGTTACGAATGATACACGTACATTCTCTGATAGAGATAAGTAAGTGTGGTAACTCCCTTACACGAAGTTTCAAAAGATTAGAATATTACAATTCCTTGAATTCATCCTTGATTAAGACATAACAAGCTTATTTATACTTTGTTTTCAGAAGAAATCAAAGTGTGATTTACTTGCCATAGATTAAACATGAGTTTCCCAGTTGCACTTGCTAAGATCAAGAGAAGGCATCTTTTTTTTCCTAAGTTTTCAACAGAAAATTAATATTCACATTTTACAAAATTACATATACATTGTCTCATGGAGTTTAGAAAGTGTTGTTGCTGCCCCTCTGATACATGTGTTTGCAAGCGATTTACATCTTACCTCATTTTCACATGGTTTACAAAACATGAATGTTTCACATATCTTTGTGTTCATTGATTGCCATGTGCGCTACACTTCCTTTGACCTAAATTATACATTTTTTACCACTCACTGCTGAAATGTAGGTTGACTAATACTTGTTTTGGGATAGTTTTTGAACAGAAAGATTATTTACATGGTTCGGAAATATACACATACATTCTCTGATTAGGTTAACAAAATGTGGTAACTCCCTTTGAGGACTTTCAAAACAGTAGGACATTGCAATTTCTTAAAATTATCCTTGATTTTGACATGAGAAACTTATTTATATTTTGGTTTAAGTAGAAATCAAGCTGTGATTCACTTCCCATAGATTAAAACTGTGTTTTCCAGTTGTAGTTGCTAAGGTAAATTGAAGACATCATATTTTTTCTAAGTTTTCAACAGAGACTTAATATACACATTTGACAAAATTACAAATACATTCTCTAATGGAGTTAACTAAGTGTTGTTGCTGCCACTCTGATACATGGGTTTGTAAGAGATTTACGTCATCCGACACTTTCACTTGATTTAAAAAACGTATTTGAAATATCTTTGTGTTAGTTGATTGCAATGTATGATACACTTCCTTTGATCTAAATTGTACACTTTAACCATGTACTGCTAAAATGTTGGTTGACGAATACTTGTTTGCTATAGTTTTTGAACAGTAACATGATTTACATGGTTCTGAATGATACACGTACATTCTCTGATAGAGATAAGTAAGTGTGGTCACTCCCTTTCAGGTAGTTTCAAAAGATTAGAATATTACAATTCCTTGAATTCATCCCTGATTAAGACATAAGAAGCTTATTTATACTTTGTTTTCAGTAGACAGCAAAGTGTGATATACTTTCCATAGATTAAACATGAGTTTCCCAGTTGCACTTGCTAAGATAAAGAGAAGACATTTTTTTTTTCCCTAAGTTTTCAACAGAAAATTAATATACACATTTGAAAAAATTACATATACTTTCTCTCATGGAGTTAAGAAAGTGTTGTTGCTGACACTCTGATACATGCGTCTGTAAGAGATGTACACCTTACAGCATTTTCACATGGTTTACAAAATGTGAATGTTTCACATATCTTTGTGTTCGTTGATTTCAATGTGTGCTACACTTCCTTTGACCTAAATTATATATTTTTTACCATTCACTGCTAAAATGTAGGTTGACCAATACGTGTTTTGCTATAGTTTTTGAACAGAAATTTGATTTACTTTGTTCATATTGATACACATACATTCTCTGATTAGCTTAACAAAGTGTGCTAACTCCGTTTCAGGTACTTACAGAAGAGTAGGATATTGCAATTTTTTGAAATTATCCTTGATTTAGACATGACAAACTTATTTATACTTTGGTTTAAGTAGAAAGAAAAGTGTTATTCACTTCACCTGGATTAAACATGTGTTTTTCTAGTTTCACTTGCTAAGGTAAATTGAAGGCACCATTTTTTTTTCTAAGTTTTCAACAGAATATTAATATACACATATGAGAAAGTGACATATACATTCTCTGATTCAGTCAAAAAATTATTGGTGCTACCACTACGATATATGTGTTTGTAAGAGATTTACTCCTTGCAGCATTTTCACCTGGTTAACAAAACATGAGCATTTCACGTATCTTTGTTTTAGTTGAATGCAATGTGGGATTCAATTCTTTTGATGTAAATTGTACATTTTAACATTCCCTGCTGAAATGTAGGTTGACTAGTACTTGTTTTCTTATAGTTTTTGAAAAGTAACATGATTTACATGGCTCCGAATGATACACGTACATTCTCTGATTAGGTTAACAAAGTGTGGTAACTCCCTTTCAGGTACTTTCAAAAGAGGAGGACATTGCAATTCCTTGAAACTATCCTTGATTTAGACATGACAAACTTCTTTATACTTTGGTTTTGGTAGAAAGTAAAGTAGGATTCACTTCACCTAGATTAAACATGTGTTTTCCAGTTACACTTGCTTTGGTCAATTGAAAGCACCATATTTTTTGTAAGTATTCAACAGAAATTAATACACATTTCAGAAAGTTACATATACATTCTGTGATTGAGTTAACAAATTGTTGTTGCTGCCACTATGATACATTCGTTTGTAAGAGATTTACACGTTACAGCATTTTCATGTGGTTTACAAAACGTGAATGTTTCACATGGCTTTGTTTTAGTTGAATGCAATGTGCGATTCAATTCTTTTGATGTAAATCGTACATTTTAACCATTTCCTGCTAAAATGTAAGTTAACAAGTACTTGTTTTGCTATAGTTTTTGAACAGTAACATGATTTACATGGTTCCGAATGATACACGTACCTTCTCTGATAGAGAGAAGTAAGTGTGGTAACTCCCTTTCAGGTACTTTCAATAGAGTATAATTTTGCAATACCTTGAAATCATCCATGATTAAGGCATAACAAGCTTATTTATACTTCGGTTTCAGTAGAAAGCAAAGTGTGATTTACTTGCCATAGATTAAACATGAGTTTCCCAGTTGCACTTGCTAAGAAAAATTGAAGGCATCATTTTTTTCTAAGTTTTCAAAAGAAAATTAAAATACACATTTGACAAAATTACATACATTCTCTCATGGACTTTAGAAAGTGTTCTTGCTGCCACTATGATACATGCGTTTGTAAGAGATTTACACCTTACCTCATTTTCACATGGTTTACAAAACGTGAATGTTTCACATATCTTTGTGGTCATTGATTGCAATGTGTGCTACACTTCCTTTGACCTAAATTATACATTTTTTACCATTCACTGCTAAAATGTAGGTTGACTAATACTTGTTTTGCTATAGTTTTTGAACAGAAAGATTATGTACATGGTTCGGAAAGATACACATACATTCTCTGATTAGGTTAACAAAGTGTGGTAACTCCCTTTCAGATACATTCAAAAGAGTAGGATATTGCAAATTCTTGAAATTATTCTTGATTTTGATATGAGAAACTTATTTATATTTTGGTTTAAGTAGAAAGCAAACTGTGATTCACTTCCCATAAATTAATCCTGTGTTTTCCAGTTGCAGTTGCTAAGGTAATTTGAAGACATCATATTTTTTTCTAAGTTTTCAACAGAAACTTAATATACACATTTGACAAAATTACAAATACATTCTCTAATGGAGTTAAGAAAGTGTTGTTGCTGCCACTCTGATATATGCATTTGTAAGAGATTTACATCACCCAACATTTTCACTTGATTTACAAAACATATTTGAAGTATCTTTGTGTTAGTTGATTGCAATGTATGATACACTTCCTTTGATCTAAATTGTACCCTTTAACCATTTACTGCTAAAATGTAGGTTGACGAATACTTGTTTTGCTATAATTTTTGAACAGTAACATGATTTACATGATTCTGAATGATACACGTACATTCTCTGGTTAGCTTAACAAGGTGTGGTAACTCTTGTTCAGGTACTTTGAAAAGAGGAGAACATAGCAATTTCTTGAAGTTATCCTTCATTTAGACATAACAAACCTCTATATACTTTTGTTTCAGTAGAAAGTAAAGTGTGATTCACTTCCTATAGATTAAACATGTGTTTTCCAGTTGCACTTGTTAAGGTGAATTGAAGGCATCATATTTTTTTGACGTTTCCTACAGAAACTTAATATACACGTTTGACAAAGTTACATATACATTCTCTGATTGAGTTAACAAAGTGTTATTCCGGCCACTGTGATGCATGCGTTTGTAAGACATTTATATCTTACTGCTTTTTCACTTGATTTACAAAGCGTATTTCACATATATTTGTGTTAGTTGAATTCAATGTTTGAACCACTTCATTTGATCTAAATTGTACATTTTAACCATTGACTGCTAAAATATAGGTTGACGAACACTTGTTTTCCTATAGATTTGAAAAGTAACATGATTTACATGGTTCCGAAAGATAAACGAACATTCTCTGATTAGGTTAACAAAGTGTGGTAACTTCCTTTCAAGTACTTTATCCTTGATTTAGACATGAGAAACTTCTTTATACTTTCCTTTCAGTAGAAAGCAAAGTGTGATTCACTTCTCTTAGATTAAAAAAGTTTTTTCCAGTTGCACTTGCTAAGGTAAATTGAAGGCACCATATGTTTTTCTAACAGAAAATTAATATACACATTCGAGAAAGTTACATATACAGTCTGTGATTGAGGTAACAAATGATTGTTGCTGCCACTATGATACATGCATTTGTAAGAGACTTACTCCTTGCAGCATTTTCTCCTGGTTTACAAAACGTGAGCATTTCACGTATATTTGTCGTAGTTGAATGTAATGTGCGATTCAATTCTTTTGATGTAAATTGTACATTTTAACCATTCCCTTCTAAAGTGTAGGTTGATGAATACTTGTTTTGCTATAGTATTTTAACCGTAACATGATTTACATAGTTCTGAATGATACAGGTACATTCTCTGATTAGGTTAACAAAGTGTGGTAACTTCCTTTCAGGTACTTTCAAAAGAGGAGGACATTGTAATTTCTTGAAACTATCCTAGATTTAGATATGACAAACTTACTTATACTTTGGTTTCAGTAGAAAGCAAAGTGTGATTCATTTCACCTAGATTAAACATGTGTTTTCCAGTTACACTTGCTATGGTCAAATGAAAGGACCATATTTTATGTAAGATTTCAACAGAAATTAATATGCATATTTGAGAAAGTTACATATACATTCTCTGATAGAGTTAACAAATTGTTGTTGCTGCCATTATGATACATTCGTTAGTGAGAGATTTACACCCTACAGCATTTTCATGTTGTTTACCAAACATGAATGTTTCAAATGGCTGTGTTTTAGTTGAATGCAATGTGCAATTCAATTGTTTTGATGTAAACTGTACACTTTAACCATTCCCTGCTAAAATGTATGTTGACGAATACTTGTTTTGCTATGGTTTTGGAACAGTAACATGATTTACATGGTTACAAATGATACACATACATTCTCTGATAAAGATAAGTAAGTGTGGTCACTGCCTTTCACTTAGTTTCAAAAGATTCGAATATTAAAATTCCTTGAATCCATCCTTGATTAGGACATAACAAGCTTATTTATACTTTGTTTTCAGTAGAAAGAAAAGTGTGATTTACTTGCCATAGATTAAACATGAGTTTCCCAGTTGCACTTGCTAAGATAAAGAGAAGACATCTTTTTTTTTCCTAAGTTTCAACAGAAAATTAATATACACATTTGACAAAATTACATATCTTTTCTCTCATGGAGTTAAGAAAGTGTTGTTGCTGCCACTGTGATACATGAGTCTGTAAGAGATGTACACCTTACAGCATTTTCACATGGTTTACAAAATGTGAATGTTTCACATATCTTCGTGTTCATTGATTTCAATGTGCGCTACACTTCCTTTGACTTAAATTATACATTTTTTACCAATCACTGCTAAAATGTAGGTTGACCAATACTTGTTTTGCTATAGTTTTTGAACAGAAATATGATTTACATGGTTCATGTTGATACACATACATTCTGTGATTAGCTTAACAAAGTGTGGTAAATCCACTTCAGGTGCTATCAGAAGATTAAGACATTGCCATTTCTTGAAATTATCCTTGATTTAGACATGACAAACTTCTTTATACTTCGGTTTCAGTAGAAAGCAAAGTGTGATTCACTTCACCTAGATTAAACATGTGTTTTCCAGTTACACTTGCTATGATCAAATGAAAGCACCATATTTTTTTTGTAAGTTTTCAACAGAAATTAATATACACATTTGAGAAACTTACATATACATTCTCTGATTGAGTTAACAAATTGTTGTTGCTGCCACTATGATACATTTGTTTGTAAGAGATTTACACCCTACAGCATTTTCATGTGGTTTACAAAACGTGAATGTTTCACATGGCTTTGTTTTAGTTGAGTGCAATGTGCAATTCAATTCTTTTGATGTAAACTGTACATTTTAACCATTCCCTGCTAAAATGTAGGCTGACAAATACTTATTTTTCTATAGTTTTTGAACAGTAACATGATTTACATGGTTCTGAACGATACACATACATTCTCTTATAGAGATAAGTAAGTGTGGTAACCCCCTTTCAGGTATTTTCAATAGAGTAGAATTTTGCAATACCTTGAAATCATCCTTCATTAAGGCGTAACAAGCTTATTTATACTTTGTTTTCAGTAGAAAGCAAAGTGTGATTCACTTGCCATAGATTAAACATGAGTTCCCTAGTTGCACTTGCTAAGATAAATTGAAGGCATCGTTTTTTTCTAAGTTTTCAACAGAAAATTAATATACATTGTTGACAAAATTACAAATACATTATCTAATGGCATTAACAAAGTGTTATTGCTGCCACTCTGATGCATGTGTTTGTAAGAGATTTACATCATCCAACATTTTCACTTGATTTACAAAACGTATTTGAAATATCTTTGTGTTATTTGATTGCAATGTATGATACACTTCCTTTGATCTAAATTGTACATCTTAACCATTTACTGCTAAAATGTAGGTTGACGAATACTTGTTTTCTATAGTTTTTGAACAGTAACATGATTTACATGGCTCTGAATGATACACGTACGTTCTCTGATTAGGTTATCAAAGTGTGGTAGATCCCTTTCAGGTACTTTCAAAAGAGGAGGACATTGCAATTTCTTGAAACTATCCTTGATTTAGACATGACAACCTTATTCATACTTTGGTTTCAGTAGAAAGCAAAGTGTGATTCACTTCACCTAGATTAAAGATGTGTGCAACTGGGAAACTCATGTTTAATCTATGGCAAGTAAATCACACTTTGATTTCTACTGAAACCAAAGTATAAATAAGCGTGTTATGCCTTTATCAAGGATGACTTCAAGGAATTGAAAAATTCTACTCTGTTGAAAGTACCTGAAAAGTAGTTACCACACTTACTTATCTCTATAAGAGAATGTACGTGTATCGTTTGGAACCATGTAAATCATGTTACTGTTCAAAAACTATAGCAATACAAGTATTCGCCAACCTACATTTTAGCAGGGAATGGTTAAAATGTACAATTTACATCAAAAGAATCAAATTGCACATTGCATTAATCTAAAATAGAGCCATGTGAAAATTTCACGCTTTGTAAACCACATGAAAATGCTGTAGGGTGTAAATCTCTTACAAACGAATGTATCATAGTGGCAGCAACAACAGATTGTTAACTCAATCAGAGAACATATACGTAACTTTCTCAAATGTGTATATTAATTTTCTGTTGAAAACTTAGGAAAACAAATGGTGCCTTCAATTTACCTTAGCAAGTGCAACTGGAAAACACATGTTTAATCTAGGAGCAGTGAATCACACTTTTCTTTCTACTTAAAGGGAAGTATAAAGAAGTTTCTCATGTCTATATCAAAAATAAAGTACCTGAATGGAGGTTACCACACTTTTTTAACCTAATCAGAGAATGTACGTGTATCATTCGGAACCATGTAAATCATGTTACTTTTCAAATCTAGAGGAAAACAAGTATTCATCAACCTACATTTTAGCAGTAAATGGTTAAAATGTACAATTCAGAAGAAAAGGAAGTGAATCACCTATTGAGTTCAACTAACACAAAGATATGTGAAATACGTTTTGGAAATCAAGTGAAAATGCTGTAAGATGAAAATGTCTTACAAATGCATGTATTAGAGTGCCCGGAATAACACTTTGTTAATTCAGTCAGAGAATGTATATGTAACTTTGTCAAATGTGTATATTAAATTTCTCTTGGAAACGTCAAGAAATATATATGATGCCTTCAATTCACCTTAGCAAGTGCAACTGGAAAACACATGTTTAGTCTAAGGGAAATGAATCACACTTTGCTTTCTACTGAAACGAAAGTATATATAAGTTTGTCATGTCTAAATCAAGGATAATTTCAATAAATTGCTATGTTCTCCTTTTTTAAAGTACCTGAAGAGGGGTTACCACACATTGTTAAGCTAATCAGAGAGTGTATGTGTATCATTCAGAACCATATAACTCATGTTACTGTTCAAAAACTATAGCAAAACAAGTACTCATCAACCTGTATTTTAGCAGTAAATGGTTTCAATGTACAATTTAGATAAAAGGAGGTGTATTGCACATTGCAATCAACTAACACAAAGATATGTCAAATACATTGTGTAAATCAACTGAAAATGCTGGAAGTTGCAAATCTCTTACAAATGCATGTATCAGAGTGGCAGCAATGACACTTTGTTAACTCCATTAGAGAATGTATATGTAATTCTGTAAAATGGGTATATTAAGTTTCTGTTGAAAACTTAGATACAATATGGTGCTTTCAACTTACCTTAGCAAGTGTAACTGGAAAACACATGTTTAATCTAGGTGAAGTGAATCCCACTTTGCTTTCTACCGAAACCAAAGTATAAAGAAGTTTGCCATGTCTAAATCAAGGATAGTTTCAAGAAATTGCAATGTCCTCCTCTTTTGAAATTACCTGAAAGGGAGTTACCACACTTTGATAACCTAATCAAAGAATGTGCGTGTATCATTTGAAACCATGTAAGTCATGTTACTGTTCAAATCTATAGGAAAACAAGTAATCGTCAACCTATATTTTAGCAGTCAATGGTTAAAATGTACAATTTAGATCAAAGGAATTGAATCTCCCATTGCACTCAACTAAAACAAAGATACGTGAAATGCTCATGTTTTGTAAACCAGGTGAAAATGCTGCAAGGAGAAAATCTCTTACAAATGCATGTATCATAGTGGCAGCAAAAATAATTTGTTAACTCAATCGTAGAATGTATATGTCACTTTCTCAAAGTTGTATATTAATTTTCTGTTGAAAACTTAGAAAAAATATAGTGCCTTCAATTTACCTTAGCAAGTGCAACTAGAAAAACACATGTTTAATCCAGGTGAAGTGAATAACACTTTACTTTCTACTGAAACCAAAGTATAAATAAGTTTGTCATGTCTAAATCAAGGATAATTTCAAGAAATTGCAATGTCCTACTCTTCTGAAAGTACCTGAAATGGAGTTAGCACACTTTGTTAAGCTAATCAGAGAATGTATGTGTATCAATATGAACCATGTAAATCATATTTCTGTTCAAAAACTATAGCAAAACAAGTATTGGTCAACCTACATTTTAGCAGTGAATGGTAAAAAATGTTTAATTTAGGTCAAAGGAAGTGTAGCGCACATTGAAATCAATGAACACAAAGATATATGAAACATTCATGTTTTGTATACCTTGTGAAAATGCTGTAAGGTATACATCCCTTAAAGAGTCATGTATCAGAGTGGCAGCAACCACACTTTCTTAACTCCATGAGAGAAAGCATATGGAATTTTGTCAAATGTGTATATTAAGGTTCTGTTGAAAACTTAGGGGAAAAAAAATAGATGCCTTCTCTTTATCTTAGCAAGTGCAACTGGGAAACTCATGTTTAATCTATGGCAAGTAAATCACACTTTGCTTTCTACTGAAAACAAAGTATAAATAAGCTTGTTATGTCTTAATCAAGGATGAATTCAAGGAATTGTAATATTCTAATCTTTTGAAACTACCTGAAAGGGAGTTACCACACTTACTTATCTCTATGAAAGAATGTACGTGTATCGTTTGGAACCATGTAAATCATGTTACAATTCAGAAACTATAGCAAAACAAGTATTTGTCAACCTACATTTTAGCAGGGAATGGTGAAAATGTAAAGTTTACATCAAAAGAATTGAATTGCACATTGCATTCAACTAAAACAAAGCCATGTGAAACATTCACGTTTTGTAAACCACATGAAAATGCTGTAGGGTGTAAATCTCTTACTAACGAATGTATCATAGTGGCAGCAACAACAATTTGTTAACTCAATCAGAGAATGTATATGTAACTTTCTCAAATGTGTATATTAATTTTCTGTTGAATACTTATATAAAAAAAAAAGGTACTTTCAATTGACATAGCAAGTGTAACTGGAAAAAACATGTTTAATCTAGGCCAAGTGAATCCCACTTTGATTTCTACTGAAACCAAAGTATAAATAAATTTGTCATATTCAAATAAAGGATAGATCCAAGAAATTGCAATGTCCTCCTCCTTTCAAAGTACCTGAAATGGAGTTACCACACTTTGTTAACCTAACCAGAGAATGTACGTGTATCATTCAGAACCAGGTAAATCATGTTCCTTTTCAAAAACTATAGCAAAACAAGTATTCGTCAACCTACATTTTAGCAGGGAATGGTTAAAATGTACAATTTACATCAAAATAATTGAATCACACATTACATTCAACTACAACAAAGATATGTGAAATGCTCACGTTTTGTAAACCAGGAGAAAATGCTGCAAGGAGTAAGTCTCTTACAAACGCATGTATCATAGTGGCAGCAACAATAATTTGTTACCTCAATCACTGAATGTATATGTAACTTTCCCAAATGTGCATATTAATTTTCTGTTGAAAACTTAGAAAAACATATGGTGCCTTCAATTAACCTTAGCAAGTGCAACAGGAAAACACATGTTTAATCTGGGAGAAGTGAATCACTTTGCTTTTTATTGAAAGGAAAGTATAAAGAAGTTTCTCATGTCTAAATCAAGGATAAAGTACCTGAAAGGGAGTTACCACACTTTGTTAACCTAATCAGAGAATGTACGTGTATCATTCGGAACCATGTAAATCAGGTTATTTTCAAATCTATAGGAAAAAAAAATATCCGTCAACCTACATTTTAGCAGTAAATGGTTAAAATGTACAATTCAGAAGAAAAGGAAGTGAATCACATATTGAGTTCAACTAACACAAAGATATGTGACATACTATTTGTAAATCAAGTGAAAATGCTGTAAGATGGAAATGTCTTACAAACGCATGTATTAGAGTGGCCGGAACAACACTTGGTCAACTCAATCAGAGAATGTATATGTAACTTTGTCAAGCGTGTATATTAAGTTTCTGTTGGAAACATCAAAAAAATATATGATGCCTTCAATTCACCTTAACAAGTGCAATTGGAAAACACATGTTTACTCTATTTGAAGTGAATCACACTGTGCTTTCTACTGAAACAAAAGTATATATAAGTTTGTCATGTCTAAATCAAGGACAATTTCAAGAAATTGCAATGTTCTATGCTTTTGAAAGTACCTGAAGAGGGGTTACCATATTTTCTTAAGCTAATCAGAGAATGTACGTGTAACCTTCAGAACCATGTAAATCATGTCACTGTTCAAAACTATAGCAAAATAAGTATTCGTCAACCTACATTTTAGCAGTAAATGGTTAAAATGTACATTTCTGATCAAAGGAAAGGAATCGAAATTTGAGTTCAACTAACACAAAGATATGTCAAATACGTTGTGTAAATCGACTGAAAATGCTGGAAGTTGTGAATCTCTTACAAACGCATGTATCAGAGTGGCAGCAATGACACTTTGTTAACTCCATTAGAGAATGTATATGTAATTCTGTCAAATGTGTATATTAAGTTTCTGTTGAAAACTTAGATAAAATATGGTGATTTCAACTTACATTAGCAAGTGTAACTGGAAAACACATGTTTAATCTAGGTGAAGTGAATCCCACTTTGCTTTCTACTGAAACTAAAGTATAAAGAAGTTTGTCATGGCTAAATCAAGGATAGTTTCAGGAAATTCCAATGTCCTCCTCTTTTGAAAGTACCTGAAAGGGAGTTACCCCATTTTGTTAATCTAATCAGAGAATTTACGTGCATCATTTGGAACCATGTAAATCATGTTACTATTCAAATCTATAGGAAAACAAGTAATCATCAACCTATATTTTAGCAGTCAATGGTTAAAATGTACAATTTAGATCAAATGAAGTGGAACAAACATTGAATTCAACTAACACAAATATATGTGAAAAAGGTTTTGTAAATCAAGTGAAAATGGGGTAAGATATAAATGTCTTACAAACACATGTATCACAGTGGCCGGAATAACACTTTAACTCAATCAGAGAATGTATATGTTACTTTGTCAAGCGTGTATATTAAGTTTCTGTAGGAAACATAAAAAAATATGATGCTGTCAATTCACTTTAACAAGTGCAACTGGAAAACACATGTTTAATCTATAGGAAGTGAATCCACTTTCCTTTCTACTGAAACAAAAGTATATATAGGTTTGTTATGTCTAAATCAAGGATAATTTCAAGAAATTACTATGTTCTACTGTTTTGAAAGTACCTGAACAGGAGTTACCACACTTTGTTAAGCTAACCACAGAATGTACGTGTATCATTCAGAACCATGTAAATCATGTTACCGTTCAAAAACTATAGCAAAACAAGTATTCGTCATCCTACATTTTAGCAGTAAATGGTTAAAGTGTACAATTTAGATCAAAGGAAGTGTATCATACATGGCAATCAACCAACACAAAGATATTTCAAGTACGTTTTTAAATCAAGTGAAAATGTTGTATGATGTAAATCTCTTACAAACGCATGTATCAGAGTGGCAGCAACAACACTTTGTTAACGCCATTAGAGAATGTATTTGTAATTTTGTCAAATGTGTATATTAAGTTTGTGTTGAAAACTTAGAAAAAATATGATGTCCTCAATTTACCTTAGCAACTGCAACTGGAAAACACAGGATTAATTTATAGGAAGTGAATCACAGTTTGCTTTCTACTTAAACCAAAATATAAATAAGTTTCTCATGTCGAAAAAAAGGATAATTTCAAGAAATTGCAATGTCCTACTCTTTTGAAAGTAACTGAAAGGGAGTTACCACACTTACTTATCTCTATCAGAGAATGTATGTGTACGTTCAGAACCATGTAAATCATGTTACTGTTCAAAAACTATAGCAAAACACGTATTCGTCAACCTACATTTTAGCACGGAATAGTTAAAATGTACAATTTAAATCAAAAGAATTGAATCGCACTTTGCATTTAACTAAAACAAAGCCATGTGAAACATTCATGTTTTGTAAACCACATGAAAATGCTGTAGGGTGTAAATCTCTTACTAACGAATGTATCATAGTGGCAGCAACAACAATTTGTTAACTCATTCAGAGAATGTATATGTAACTTTCTCAAATGTGTGTATTAATTTTCTGTTGAAAACTTAGAAAAACATATGGTGTCTTCAATTTACCTTAGCAAGTGCAACTGGAAAACATGTTTAATCTAGGAGAAGTGAATCACCCTTTTCTTTCTACTGAATGGAAAGTATAAAGAAGTTTATCATGTCTAAATCAAGGATAAAGTACCTGAAATCATGTTACTGTTCAAAAACTATAGCAAAACAAGTATTCATCAACCTACATTTTAGCAGGGAATGGTTAAAATTTACAATTTACATCAAAAGAATTGAATTGCACATGGCATTCATCCAACACAAAGATAAGTTAAATATTTACATTTGGTAAACTAAGTGGAAATGCTGTAAGATGTAAATCACTTACAAACACATGTATCAGAGTGGCCGCAACAACATTTGTTAACTCAATCAGAGAATGTATATGTAATTCTGTCAAACGTGTATATCAAGTTTCTGTTGAAAAAGTAGTAAAAATATGAAGCCTGCAATTCACCTTAGAAAGTGCAACTGGAAAACACGTGTTTAATATAGGTGAAGTGAATCACACATTGCTTTCTATTGAAACCAAAGTATAAAGAAGTTTATCATGTCTAAATCAAAGATAAAGTACCTGGAAGGGTGTCACCACACTTTGTTAACCTAATCAGAGAATGTAAGTGTACCTTTTGGAAACATGTAAATCATGTTACAGTTCTAAAACTATGGCACACCGAGTATTTCTCAACCTACATTTTAGCAGGTAATGGTTAAAATGTACAATTTACATGAAAAGAATTGAATCGCACATGGCATTCATCCAACACAAAGATTTGTTAAATATTTATGTTTTGTAAACCAAGTGAAAATGCTGTAAGGTGTAAATCACTTACAAACACACGTATCAGAGTGGCTACAACAACATTTGTTAACTCAATCAGAGAATGGATATGTAACACTGTCAAACGTGTATATCAAGTTTCTATTGAAAAAGTAGTAAAAATACGATGCCATCAATGCACCTTAGCAAGTGCAATTGGAAAACACATGTTTAATCTAGGTGAAGTGAATCACACTTTGCTTTCTACTGAAAACAAAGTATAAATATATTTGTCATGTCTAACTCAAGGAAAATTTCAAGAAATTGTAAGGTTCTACTCGTTTGAAAGAAAATGAAAGGGAGTTGCCACACTTTCTTAACCTAAACAGAAAATGTATGTGTGTCATTCAGAGGCATGTAAATCATGTTACTGTTCAAGTCTATAGATAAACAATTATTCGTCAACCTACATTTTAGCAGTAAATGTTAAAAGTGTACAATTCAGATCAAAGGATTCAAAATGCACATTGAGTTCAATTAACACAAAGATATGTGAAATGCATTTTCTAAATCAAGTGAAAATGCTGTAAGATGTAAATGGCTTAGAAACGCATGTATTAGAGTGGCCGGAATAAATTTTTTTAACTCAATCAGAGAGTTTATATGTAACTTTGTCAAGCGTGTATATTAAATTTCTGTTGGAAACGTCATAAAAAATATACCTTCAATTCACTTTAACAAGTGCAACTGGAAAACACATGGTTAGTCTATTTGAAATGAATCACACTTTGCTTTCTATTGAAACAACAGTATATATACATTTGTCATGTCTAAATGGAAGATAATTTCAAGAAATTGCTATGTTCTACTCTTTTGAAAGTACCTGAGCAGGAGTTACCACACTTTGTTAAGCTAATCACAGAATGTATGTGTATCATTCAGAACCATGTAAATCATGTTAGTGCTCAAAAATTATAGGAAAACAAGTATTTGTCAACCTACATTTTAGCAGTAAATGGTTAACATGTACAATTTAGATCAAAGGAAGTGTGATGAACATTGCAATCAACTAACACAAAGATATGTCAAATACGTTGTTTATATCAAGTGAAAATGCTGGAAGTTGTAAATCTCTTACAAACGCACATATCAGAGCGGCAGCAATGACACTTTGTTAACTCCATTAGAGAATGGATGTGTAATTTTGTCAAATGTGTATATTAAGTTTCTGTTGAAAACTTTGTTAAAATATGATGCTTTCAACTTACCTTAGCAAGTGTAACTGGAAAACACATATTTAATCTACATGAAGTGAATCCCACTTTGGTTTTTACTGAAGCCAAAGTATAAAGAAGTTTGTCCTGTCTAAATCAAGGATAGTTTCAGGAAATTGCAATGTCCTCCTCTTTTGAAAGTACCTGAAAGGGAGTTGCCCCACTTTCTTAACCTAATCAGAGAATGTACTTGTGTCATTCAGAATCATGTAAGTCATGTTACTGTTCAAAAACTATGGCAAAACAAGTATTGTCAACCTACATTTTAGCAGGGAATGGTAAAAATGTACAATTTACATGAAAAACATTGAATCGCACATTGCATTCAACTAAAACAAAGATATGTGAAATGCTCACGTTTTGTTAACCAGGTGAAGATGCTGCAAGGATTAAGTTTCTTACAAATGTATGTATCATAGTGGCAGCAACAATAATTTGTTAACTCAATCACAGAATGTATATGTAACATTCTCAAAGGTGTATATTAATTTTTGTTGAAATGTTAGAAAAACATATGGTGCCTTCAATTTACCTTAGAAAGTGCAACTGGAAAACACATGTTTAATCTAGGTGAAGTGAATCCCACTTTGCTTTCTACTGAAACAAAAGTATAAAGAAGTCTCTCATGTCTAAATCAAGGATAAAGTACCTGAAAGGGTGTTACAACACTTTGTTAACCTAGTCAGAGAATGTCAGTGTATCATTCGGAACCATGTATATCATGTTACTGTTCTAAAACTATGGCACACCAAGTATTTGTCAACCTACATTTTAACAGGTAATGGTTAAAATGTACAATTTACATCAAAAGAATTGAATTGCACATGACATTCATTCAACACAAAAATATGTTAAATATTTACGTTTTGTTAAACAAGTGAAAATGCTGTAATGTCTAAATCACTTACAAACACATGTATCAGAGTGGCTGCAACAACATTTGTTAACTCAATCAGATAATGGATATGTAACACTGTCAAAAGTGTATATCAAGTTTCTGTTGAAAAAGTAGTAAAAATACGATGCCTTCAATTCACCTTAGCAAGGGCAACTGAAAAAGACATGTCTAATCTAGGTGAAGTGAATCACACTTTGCTTTCTACTAAAAACAAAGTATAAATATGTTTGTCATGTCTAACTCAAGGATAATTTCAAAAAAATTCAATATTCTAATAGTTTGAAAGTAAATGAAAGAGAGTTGCCACACTTTCTTAACCTAAACAGAGAATGTACGTGTATCATTCAGAGCCATGTATATCATGTTACTGTTCAAATCTATAGGAAAACAAATACTCGTCAACCTACATTTTCTTAGTAAATGTTTAAAGTGTACAATTCAGATCAAAGGAAGAGAATCGCACTTTGAGTTCAACTAATATAAAGATAAGTGAAATGTGTTTTGTAAATCAAGTGAAAATGCTGTAAGATGTAAATGCCTTACAAATGCATGTATCAGAGTGGCCAAAATAAAACTTTGTTTACTCAGTCAGAGAATGTATATGTAACTTTGTCAAGCGTGTATACTAAGTTTCTGTTGGAAACGCCAAAAAATATGTTGCCTTCAATTCACCTAGACATGTTTAATATTAGTCTGCATACCCTGACTTGTCCCCTGTCTCACTTTCCCTGCAGACCTTGGACTCATCAACCTGAGCTGCCCACAACTGCCTGCCCACAAATGCCTCTAGCTCATTTGGACCTGGAATAGGGGCCAGAAGTGAAGCCCAGATCGAGAAGCCTTCACCCTGCCATTAGCTAGCACATTCAACTTGTTTTATTACTTCTCTCAACGATGGTAAGAGGACAGATTCCTGTTTCTCTAAATATTGCCTCTGGGAATTTGTTTTAAAGCAACACTAGAGAACCAATACACTGCTCAAAGACAGAGGCACAGGCAGCCCAGGCACCTCATTCAGCATTCGTTTAAGCGACCCTGAGCTTGAGCCCATGGCCTGCATTTCCTTGAACTGAGATGGGAGCTATGAGTCTCGTATCACGTTATCTGGTTTGTCATTGACTTCGCGTTTACTGTAAGTGCAGCTTTCGTTGAATTTTCTGTTTTCAGTTCCTTGATTGTTTAGTCCAATTCTGGTTTTCAAGCTGACATACAAGGAGGTCCCTGGTTTATATAATAGCAATGTGTACTGTTCGGTGCGTTTACCTACCTTCTCAAGGTTGACAGCCATCAGAATGTCTATTAGCAGAGTAAGGCCATCGTCCCAGACAGAAACTTGGTAGTTGAGAACTTCTCTCTCTTCCCTCTGCCCCCTGCATTCCCTGTATACCCATACTTCACTGTCTGTGTTAGTGGTTTTACCCGCTCTGGATTTTTCATTCAAGGGGCATCCTATGGTACATGGCTTTTAGCATCTGGCATCTGTCACTCAGTCATCGATCTTTTTGATGCTCAACAAGATGGCCCATGCGTTACTCGAAAATTCCTTTTGATAAGTGAACGGTATCATATGTATGCTGTATTGGGTTCACTACATCATTTCTCAACACACATTTGAAAAGTTTGCTTCTTTTGACTTCTGTGGATGGATCTGATATGGGCATTTGTGCCCACATGTTTGTCTGCTTGTTCGTGGTTGTGAAAATTGGCAGGGGTGGGAGGACAAGTGAGGAGAGAATTCAAGTATAAGGAATGTGTTTTGGGTGAGATGAAGAAGCAGGAAAGTGATGGGAGTTGAAGAGGCGGGAAAGGACTGAAGAACTCCCAGGTGCAGGTGAAAGGAGTCAGGAGGGTCAGTAGTTCGAACTGGTGTTGTGAATTAGGAGGTCAAGAGAGAAGTGATGAGCCCCTGTGTGATAAGAGAAAAGCTAATAGGGCGAGGATCAACAAGGAATGGGGATGAGAGTCTAAAACAACGACAACAACTTTTTATATACCTAAGCCCCACAGAAACGTAAGTCTTAGGCACTATGCTGCTGTACCAGGTTGCAGTTGAGTGCCTGAGAGACACTCATTTACTTGTCCAGGGTGATAAAGTGGTGTAGATGGAGGATCCATGTGTGAAGATATCTCAGTGTGTTGAAAGCTGTGAACATGACTGAACCCAGGTTTTCTCTCCTGTGGAGTGGGGTGGATTGCTGTCACTGTGTCTGGGTACAGACAGATGCTGGGAGAGCCACGAATTTGGCAACCCAGGGTAATTTTTAGTGAGGATTTCAGTCGGGAGAAAGTCAGGGTATGCAGGCTATGATGTCACTTACTTGACAATGGAGACCAATAGAAATTGGCACATGGGTCACCGGGCAACGAGAGGCTGGCAGCTCACTGCCTGGCTCATTTCACTGAAGGCACTTGGGGAACCAACACATATCCCTGTTTTCAATGGAATTCATGACTTTGAGCCTTTAAAGTGGATTCAGAAGGTCACTTGGGCATCACCCCTGAAGATTCTGGCAGCCATTCGCCAGAAGGAAGTTGAAGTTACCATGAGGTTCCCTAAGTCAGTTTGAACCAGGCCAGGCCACTACTCTGATCCCACCCAGGCAGCCTCAAACCACTCCTCATGGCTACGCCAGACCTGGTCCTCGTGGGACACCAGACGAGGGGCTGAGAGGTAGGGAGGACACAAGTGATGAGGCCAAATGTTCTGACGAAGAGGCAGGCTAACCTTGGGACTAACAGAGTGGATCATGAAGGAGGGTGTCATGTGATCGATACAGACTCAGTAGGGGTGGGTGCCGATGAAGATGATGGCAGTGGTGCTGCCTCCTAGCTAACAGTTGTGGATAGCATTCCTTGGCTCCATCCCCATGATGCCTCCCCATCATGGGTTCATTCTACTGGTCATGACCAGGACTTTGCAACAGACTGGGATTAGTTGATGAAATTTGGTGTACTGTGGTCTGAGTATCTGGTTGTGGCCATGCTAGGATCTGGTTCACAGCTCCATTCCAGCCAACCTGGTCACCTAGGATACTGGGACCTAAGTTTCCACTAGAGGTTCCAATCAACACCCACACTTCAGGGCAAGGGCTGTCTCAGGCTGTGCTCGCACTGTCACTGGGAATTTGTTTGCCTCCATGACCACCTTCTGTGGTGCAGGCATCTCTCACTGGCTGGCAGTGGATGACCTTGGATCGTCAGTTGTCAGAGATAAACATCTTGAGCCCTTGTCCCTGGACTTCCTTCTCTCTGCTTAAAGTCTCTTCTTCCCTGAGCAGTTTGAGATAGGAGAGGGTTGGTAGAATGTGTTTAGGCATGACTCAGTGGACTTTTTGTGCTTTGGATTGTCCGGCCTTTGTCTCATGCTGGCCATAATCATCATCTCCTCCAAATGGGTCTTTCCTTTCCACCTGTCTTCTAAGAGGGTGCACAATTTGCTGCTCCTGGGTAGACAATGTGAGTAGGGCTATGAGAAAAGCTCGCAGTTAACCCATAAAGAGAATGTCATGTTGCACACCCAACACCCAGTGCATGGTAACGGACAGGGAACTGAAACCTCCTCTGATGGCAAATCTGGTACCCGGATAGGATACTAAGCAAGCGGAGGCCTCAAACCCAGAGGACCTTGGATATCTCTAGAGATGGCCGCTGCTCACTGTATCTGTAGGATTTAGGACAGGAGATAGACAAGGAGCAGTGAGATGGCAGTGATGCCTACTTCTCTCCTGAGAAAGAGTTCACAAAGGCTCGGTCCAGGATTAGGGTGAGTGCAGGTTCAGAGGTGTCTCAAATCTCAGCAGTCCCAGGTGACCAGAGAGTTTCCTGGGACACAGGAAACACCCTGGAGACCCCACTGAGATCTCTCCTAGAGTTTCCTCCCTTTGAGGACCCTCTTCTAACCCTAAGGAATCCTATCTCGAAACCCTGTCCTCTATTCGAGAAGGTTGGTAGAATGTGTGTAAGCACGACTCAGTGGACTTTTTGAGCTTTGGATTGTCCGGCATTTCTCTCATGCTGGCCATAGCCATCATCTCCTCAAAATGGGTCTTTCCTTTCCACCTGTGGTCTAAGAGGGTGTACAATTTGCTACTCCTGGAAGGCCATGTGAATAGGGTTCTGAGACCAGCTAGCAGTTAACCCATAAAGCAGAATGTCATGTTGCACATCCAACACCTACTGCATGGTGACGGACAGGGAACTGAAACCTCCTCTGATGTTAAATCTGGTACCGAGTTAGGATAGTCAGCGGGGGGGGGGGGCGCAAACACCAGTGGCCTTGGATACCTCTAGAGATGGCCGCTGCTCACTCTATCTGCAGGATTTCAGCAGAAGATAGACAAGGAGCAGGGTGATGGCAGTGATGCCTCCTCTCCCCTGAGAAAGAGTTCACAAAGGCTCTGCCCAGGATTAGGGTGAATGCAGGTTCAGAGGTGTCTCAAATCTCAGCAACCCCAGGTGGCCAGAGAGTGTCCTGGGACATAGGCAAAACCCTGGAGACCCCACTGAGATCGCTCCTAGAGTTTCCTCCCTTTCAGCACCCTCTTCTAACTCTGAGGAATCCTATCTCAAAACCCTTTCCTCTAGTCGACTCCCCACTCCAGCCTTGGACCGGTGCCATTTGTTTCTTCCAATACTTCTTTGACTATTGGAAGGGAAGCCCTGTGTACTTCTTTCGCTTGTTCTTCACCATTGCCTACTCTTCTATGTGGCCTACTGTCTTTAGTGCTTTCACTCTGGACGCTAGACATCTCATCTGTCAGTTCGCTTGACAGCCCGTTCACACTGTTTCCAGAAGCACCCATCATGACCTGTGAGGGAGACACCTCTTTTATTCCCCAGAGGCCACTGTTGATGTTCTGATATATCTTATTCACAGAGCCTTGGTGTCAGATGGTTGTCAGTCCTGCCGTAGTTAACTTTCAGGAGCCCTTGACATCCTTTGTTTTCTCAACTCTATGAGGGCATGTGGCCTGAGGACTCAGTGGGCTTTTGTTCGTCATACAGGTATTGACCGTGATCATGTGGTTAAGCAAAATATCGGAGATGACCAATAATAGAAGTCCTTCTCCAATCTTAAATACTGCTCATTAAATGGAAAATTAGTTACTGCACAAAGCAGTTGTGTGTCTCCTGCCACATTCACTGACCCTAACCTTCCCAGTCTGAGCCACAACCCCCGATATGTCTGGTGGTTCTTGTTGGTGTTTCAGACTATAACCCTTTTCTGTCCCACTTCCAGAGAAACTGTGGATCTGAAACGTTTTATTTTTTTACCTGAGCCGGTGGTCTGCAGACCTTCGGCTCATCAACCTGAGCTGCCCATAACTGCCTGCCCTACGAGATGCCTCTAGCTCTTGTGGACCTGGAACAAGGGCCAGAAGTGAAGCCCAGATCGAGAAGCCTACGCCCAGCTCTCAGCTAGGACATTCAACTTGGATTATTACTTGTTTCAACGATTATAAGAGGACAGATTCCTGTTTCCCAAAATATTGTCTCCGGGTATTACTTTTAGAGCAACACTAGAGAACCAATACACTGCTCAGAGACAGAGGCACAGGCAGCCCAGGCACCTCATTCAGGATTCTTTTAGGCGACCCTGAACTTGAGCCCATGGCCTGCCTTTCCTTGAACTGAGATGGGAGCTATGAGTCTCGTATCACGTTATCTGGTTTGCCATTGACTTCGCATTTACCCCAAGTATAGCTTTAATTGAATTTTCTGTTTTCAGTTCCTTGATTGTTTAGTCCAATACTGGTTTTCGAGCTTACGTAAAATGAGGTCCCTTGTTTATATAATTGCAAAGTGTACCGTTCGGTGCGTTTACCTACCGTCTCAAGGTTGGCAGCCATCACAATGTCTACTAGCAGAGCAAAGCCATCGGCCAAGACAGAAACTTGGTAGTTGAGAACTTCTCTCTCTTCCCTCTGCCCCCTGCAGCCCCTGTATACCCATACTTCACTGTCTGTGTTGGTGGTTTTACTCGCTCTGGATTTTTCATTCAAATGGCATCCTATGTACATGGCTTTTAGTGTATGACATCTGTCACTTACTGATAGATATTTTTGATGCTCTACAAGGTGGCCTGTGTGTTACTTGGAAATTCCTTTCGATGAGTGAACAGTATCATATGCATGCTGTATTGGGTTGACTTCATCATTTCTGGACAGACATTTGGAAAGTTTGCTTCTTTTGACTTCTGTAGATGGATCTGAGATGGACATTTGTGCCTACATGTTTGTCTGTGTTCCTGTGGTCATGAAAATTGGCAGGTGTGGGAGGACAAGTGAGGAGAGAATTCAAGTATAAGGAATGAGTGTTGGGTGAGATGAAGAAGCAGAAAGTGATGGGAGGTGAAGAGGCAGGAAAGGGCTGGAGAATTCCCAGGTGCAGGTGAAAGGAGTCAGGAGGGTCAG
Source organism: Orycteropus afer afer (assembly GCF_000298275.1). Lineage (NCBI taxonomy): Eukaryota > Metazoa > Chordata > Mammalia > Tubulidentata > Orycteropodidae > Orycteropus > Orycteropus afer. The sequence continues at coordinate 616,395 of NW_006922355.1, forward strand.
GAGGTAGCACTGTTGTTGTGAATTAGGAGGTCGAGAGAAGTGTTGAGATCCTGTTTAATGAGAGAGAAGGTAGTAGGGCGAGGATCAACAAGGAATGGGTAATGAGAGTCTCCAACAACGACAACAACCTTTTATATACCTAAGCCCCACAGAAACGTGAGTCTTAGGCTCTATATTGCTCTACCATGTTGTAGTTGACTGTCCGAGAGACACTCGTTGACTTGTCCAGGGTGATAAAGTGGTGTAGACCGAGGATCCTTGTGTGAAGCCATCTCAGTGTCCTGAAAGTTGTGAACATGGCTGAACCCAGGTTTTCTGCCTTATGGAATGGTGTGGTTGCTGTCATTGTGTCTGGGTACGGACACAATGCTGGGAGAGCCGCAAATTTGGCAACCCAGCAGGATTTTTAGCGAAGTTTTCAGTCGTGAGAGGGCACAAGTCAGGGTATGCAGGCTATGATGTCACTTCTTTGACAATGGAGACCAATAGAACTTGGAACACGGGTCACCGGGCAACAAGAGGCTGGCGTCTCACTGCCTGGCTCATTTCATTGAAGGCACTTGGTGAACCAACACATATCCCTGTTTTCTCTGGAATTCATGAGTTGGACCCTTTCAAGTGGATTCAGAAGGCCGCTCAGGCCTCACACCTGAAGACTCTGGACGCCATCTGCCCGAAGGAAGCTGAAGGTACCACAACGTTCCCTAAGTCAGTCTGAACCAGGCCAGGCCAGCACTCTGATCCCACCCAGGCAGCCCCAAATCACTCCTCATGGCTACGCCACACCTTGTCCTCATGGGACACTAGATGAGCGGCTGGGAGGTAGGGAGGACACAAGTGATGATGCCAAATGTTCTGACGAAGAGGCAGGCTCACCTTGAGACTACCAGAGGGGATCACGAAGGAGGGTGTCATGTGGTTGATACAGACACGGTAGGGGTAGGTGCCAATGAAGATGATGGCAGTGGTGCTGTCTCATAGCTAATAGTTGTGGAGGGCATTCCGTGGCTCCTTCCCCATGATGCCTCCCCATCATGGGTTGTTCTGCTGGTCATGACCAGGACTTTGCAACTGACTGGGAGTAGTTGATAAAATTGGGTTTACTGTGGTCTGAGCATCTTGTTGTGGCCCAAGCCAGGATCTGGTTCAAAGCTCCATTCCAGACAACCTGGTCACCTAGGATGCTGGGACCTAAGTTTGCCCTATAGATTCCAATTGATTCCCACACTTCAGGGTAAGGGCTGTTTCAGGCTGAGCTGGCACCTTCACTGGGAATTTGACTCCATGACAACCTTCTGTGGGGATGGCCTATGTCACTGACTGGCAGTGGATGACCTTGGTTCGTCAGTTGTCAGAGGTAGACATCTTGATCCCTTGTTCCAGGACTTCCTCCTCTCTGCTTAAGGTCTCCTCTTCCCTGTGCAGTTTGAGAGAGGAGAGGGCTGGCAGAATGTGTTTAGCCACGACTCAGTGGATTTTTTGCGCTTTGGATTGTCTGGCCTTTGTCTCATGCTGGCCATAACCATCATCTCCTCCAAATGGGTCTTTCCTTTCAACCTGTGGTCTAAGAGGTTGTACAATTTGCTGAACCTGGGAAAGCCACGTGAGTAGGGTTCTGAGAATAGCTCGCAGTTAACCCATAAAGCAGAATGTCATGTTGCACATCCAACACCCAGCGCATGGTGACGGACAGGGAACTGAAATCTCCTCTGATGGAAAATCTGGTACCGGGATAGGATAGTCAGCAAGGGGAGGCCTCAAACCCAAAGGGCCTTGGATACCTCTAGAGATTGCCGCTGCTCACGGTATCTGCAGGATTTCGGACAGGAGATAGACAAGGAGCAGGGAGATGGCAGTCATGCCTCCTTCTCCCCTGAGAAAGAGTTCACAAAGTCTTGGCCCAGTATTAGGTTGAGTGCAGGTTCAGAGGTGTCTCAAATCTCAGCAACCCCAAGTGGCCAGAGAGTGTCCTAGGACACAGGCAACTCCCTGGAGACCACACTGAGATCTCTCCAAGTGTTTCCTCCCTTTAAAGATCCTCTTCTAACCCTAAGAAATCCTATCTCAAAACCCTTTCCTCTATTCGCCTCCCCACTCCAGCCTTGGACCGGTTCCATTTGTTTCTTCCAATACTTCCTTGACTATCGGAAGGGAAGCCCTGTGTACTTCTTTCGCTTTTTCTTCACCATTGTCTACTCTTCTATTTGGCCTACTGTCTTTAGTGCTTTCACTCTGGACGCTAGACATCTCATCTGTCAGTTCGCTTTACAGTCCGTTCACACTTGTTTCCCGAAGCACTCATCATGACCTGTGAGGGAGACACCTCTTTACTTCCCCAGAGGCCTCTGGTGATGTTCTGATATATCTTATTCACAGAGCCTTGGTGTTAGATGGTTGTCAGTCCTGCCGTAGTTAACTTTCAGGAGCCCTTGACATCACTAATCCTTTGTTCTATCACCTCTATGAGGGCTTGTGGCCTGAGGACACACTGGGCTTTTGTTCCTCATACAGGTATTGACCTGATCATGTGGTTAACCAAAAGATCGGAGGTGCCCAATAATGAAAGTCCTTCCCCAACCTCAAATAATGCTCATTAAATGGAAATTTAGTTACTGCTCGAAGCAGTTGTGTGTCTCCTGCCACATTCACTGACCCTAGGCTTCCCAGTCTGAGCCACTATCCCCGATATGTCTGGTGGTTCATGTTGGAGTTTCAGATTATGACCCTTCTCTATCCCAGTTCCAGAGAAACTGTGGATCTGAAACATTTTATTTTTTTACCTGAGCCAGTGGTCTGCTCTCTTGCCTGTTGATAATGGGATGGTCCCGTTTTCCCTGCAGACCTTGGGCTCCTCAACCTGAGCTTCCTGCAACTGCCTGCCATTGGAAATGCCTCTAGCTCATGTGGACCTGGAACTGGGGCAAGAAGTGAAGCCCAGATCGAGAAGTCTGCTCCTAACCCTTAGCTAGCACATTCAACTTGGATTATTACTTGTCTCAACGATCGTAAGAGGACAGATTTCTGTTTCACTAAATATTGCCTCTGGGTATTTGTTTCAGAGCAACACTAGAGAACCAATACACTGCTCAGAGACAGAGGCACAGGCAGGCCAGGCACCACATTCAGCACTCGTTTAAGCGACCCTGAGAATGAGCACATGGCCTGCCTTTCCTTGAACTGAGATGGGAGTTATGAGTCTCGTGTCACATTATCTGGTTTGTCGTTGACTTCACGTTTACTCCTAGTGCAGCTTTCGTTGAATTTTCTGTTTTCAGTTCCTTGATTTTTTAGTCCAATACTGGTTTTTGAGCTGACACACAATAAGGTCCCTTGTTTATATAATTGTAAACTGTACCATTCACTGTGTTTACCTACCATCTCAAGGTTGGCAGCAATCACAATGTCTACTTTCAGAGCAAGGCCATCGGCCCAGACAGAAACTTTGTAGTTGAGAACTTCTCTCTCTTCCCTCTGCCCCTTGCAGCCCCTGTATACCCATACTTCACTGTCTGTGTTGATGGTTTTACCCGCTCTGGATTTTTCATTCAACTTGCATCCTATGGTACATGGCTTTTAGTGTCTGACATCTGTCCCTTACTCATCGATATTTTTGATGCTCTACAAGGTGGCCCGTGTGTTACTCAGAAATTCCTTTTGATGAGTGAACGGTATCATATGTATGGTGTATTGGGTTGACTTCATCATTTCTGAAGAGACATTTGGAATGTTTGCTTCTTTTGACTTCTGTAGATGGATCTGAGATGGGCATTTGTGCCCCCATGTTTGTCTGTGTGCCTGTGGTCATGAAAATTGGCAGGTGTGGGAGGACAAGTGAGGAGAATATTCAAGTATAAGGAATGTGTGTTGGGTGAGATGAAGAAGCAGGAAATTGATGGGAGGTGAAGAGGCAGGAAAGGGCTGGAGAACTCCCAGGTGCAGGGGAAAGGAGTCAAGAAGGTCAGAAGGTAGCACTGTTGTTGTGAATTAGGAGGTGGAGAGAGAAGTGATGAGCCCCTGTGTAACAAGAGAGAAGGTACTAGGGTGAGGATCAACAAGGAATGGGTAATGAGCATCTCCAACAACGACAACAACTTTTTATATATCTAAGTCCAGCAGAAACATGAATCTTAGGCACTATGCTGCTCTCCCAGGTTGCAGTTGAGTGCCTGAGAGACACTCGTTGACTTGTCCAGGGTGATAAAATGGTGTAGAGGGAGGATCCACGTGTGAAGCCATCTCAGTGTCCTGAAAGCTGTGAACATGTCTGAACCCAGGTTTTCTCTCCTGTGGAGTGGGGTGGATTTCTGTCACTGTGTCTGGGTACGGACACGATACTGGGACAGCCGCGAATTTGGCAACCCAGGGGGATTTTTAGTGAGGTTTTCAGTAGGGAGAGGGCACAAGTCAGGGTATGCAGGCTATGATGTCACTTCCTTGACAATGGAAACCAATAGATCTTGGAACTCGGGTCACCAGGCAACGAGAGGCTGGCGGCTCACTGCCTGGCTCATTTCACTGAAGGCACTTGGTGAACCAACACACATCCCTGTTTTCTCCGCAATTCATGAGGTGGACCCTTTCAAGTGGATTCAGAAGGCTGCTCCGGCCTCACCCCTGAAGACTCTGGACGCCATCTGCCCGAAGGAAGTTGAAGGTACCACGAGGTTCCCTAAGTCAGTCTGAACCAGGCCAGGCCACCACTCTGATCCCACCCAGGCAGCCTCAAACCACTCCTCATGGCTACGCCAGAACTTCTCCTCGTGGGACACCAGATGAGGGGCTGAGAGGTAGGGAGGACAAAAGTGATGAGTCCAAAGGTTCTGACAAAGAGGAAGGCTCACCTTGGGACTAACAGAGGGGATCGTGAATGAGGGTGTCATGTGATCGATACAGATTCGGTAGTGGTGTATTCCAATGAAGATGATGGCAGTGGTGCTGTCTCCTAGCAAATAGTTGTGGAGGGCACTCCTTGGCTCCATCCCCATGATGCCTCCCCATCATGGTTTCATTCTAATGGTCATGTCCAGGACTTTGCAACTGACTGGGATTAGTTGATGAAATTGGGTGTACTGTGGTCTGAGCATCAGGGTGTTGCCCAAACCAGAATCTGGTTCACAGCTCCATTCCAGCCAACCTGGTCACCTAGGATCCTGGGACCTAAGATTTCACCCGAGGTCCTATTGACTCCCATACTTCAGGGTAAGGGGTGTCTCAGGCTGAGCTGACACCTTCCCAGGGAATTTTTTTGCCTACATGAGCACCCTCTGCAGTGCAGGCCTGTGTCACTGACTGATCGTGGATGACCCTGGTTCCTCAGGTGTCCAAGGTAAACATCTTGAGCCCTTGTCCAAGGACCTCCTCCTCTCTGCTTAAGCTCTCCTCTTCCCTGTGCAGTTTGAGATAGGAGAGGCCTGGTAGAATGTGTTTCGCCATGACTCAGTGAACTTTTTGAGGTTTTGATTGTTCAGCCTTTGTCTCATGCTGGCCATAATCATCATCTCCTCCAAATGGGTCTTTCCTTTCCACCTGTGGTCTTAGAGGGTGCACACTATCCTTCTCCTGAGATGGCCATGTGACTAGGTTTCTGAGAAGCGCTAGCAGTTAACCCATAAATCAGAATGTTGTGTTGCACACCCAAAACCCAGCACATGCTAATGGACAGGAAACTGAAAACTTCCATGCTGGAAAATCTGGTACGAGGATCTGATAGGCAGCAAGCGGATGCCTCAAACCCAGAGGGGTTTGGATACCTCCAGAGATGGCCGCTTCTCACTGTATCTGCAGGACTTCGGACAGGAGATAGACAAGCAGCAGGAGGCAGCAGTCATGCCTCCTTCTTCCCTGAGTAATACTTCACAAAGGCTCGGCCCAGACTTAGGGTGAGTGCAGGTTCAGAAGGGTCTCAAATTTCAGCAAACCCAGGTAGTCAGAGAGTGTCCTGGATACAGACAACTCCCTGGAGACCCCACTGAAATGTCCCCTAGGGTTTTCTCCCTTTAAGGACCCTTTTCCAACCCTAAGGAATCCTATCTCGGAACCCTTTCCTCTGCTTGACTCCCGACTCTTGCTTTGACCCCGTGCCATGTGTTTCTTTCAATACTTCCTTGACTATCGGAGGGGAAGCCCTTTGGACGTCTTTCCCTTGTTGTTCATCATTGCCTACTCTTGCATTTGGCCTACTCTCTTACTGCTTTCACTCTGGATGCTAGATGTGTCATCTGTCATTTGGCTAGACAGTGCGTTTACACTTGTTTCGACAAGCACAGATCGTGACCTGTGAGGGAGACACCTCTTTTATTCCCAGAAGCCACTGTTGATTTTCCGATATATCTTATTCACAGATCTTTGGTGTCAGATGGTTGACGGTCCTGCTGTAGTTAACTTTCAGGAGCCATTCTCATCACTAAACCTTTGTTCTTTCACCTCTATGAGGGCTTGTGGCCTGAGGACTCACTGTGTCTTTGTTCCTCATACAGTTATTGACCGTGACCATGTGGTGAACCAACAGATCGGAGTTCCCCAATATTGGAAGTCCTTCTACAACCTCATATATGCTCATTAAATGGAAAATTAGTTACTGCTGGAAGCAGTTTGGTGTCTCCTGCCACATTCACTGAAGCCTGGGCTTCCCAATCTGAGCCACAACCCCCGACATGTCTGGTGGTTCTTGTTGCTGTTTCAGACTATAACCCTTCTCTGTCCCTCATCCAGAGAAACAGTGGATCGGAAAAACTTCTTTTTTTTTTTTTCTTTTTTTACCTGAACTAGAGGTCTACTCTGTAGCCTGTTGACAAGGGGATGGTCCCGTTTTCCTTGCAGACCTTGGGCTTGTCAACCTGAGCTGCCAGCAGCTGCCTTCCATAGGAGATGCCTCTAGCTTGTGTGGACCTGGAGTACAAGGCAGAAGTGAAGCCCAGATCGACAAGCCTTCACCCAGCCTCTAGCTAGCACATTCAACTTGGACTACTTCTTGTCTCAATGATTGTAAGAGGTCAAATTCCTGTTTCTCAAACTATTGCCTCTGGGTATTTGTCTTAGAGAAGCACTAGAGAACAAATACACTGCTCTAGAGGTAGTGGCACAGGCAGCCCCAGCCCCCCTTCAGCATTTGTGAGCTAACCTGAGCATGAGCCTACGACCTGCCTTTCCCTGACCTGAGAAGGGAGCTATGAGTCTCGTATCACGTTATCTGGTTTGTCACTGACTTCACGTTTTCTCCAAGTGCAGCTTACATTGACTTTTCTGTGTAAAGTTTCCTTGATGGTTTAGTCCAATACTGATTTTCGAGCTGACATAAAATGAGGTCCCTTCTTTGAAAGATTGCCAAGTGTACCGTTCAGTATATTTTCCTACCTTCGCAAGGTTGGCAGCCATCAGAATTCCTACTTGCAGTGCAAGGCCATCGGCCCAGACAGAAACTTCGTAGTCGAGAAGTTCCCTCTCTCACCTCTTCCTCCTGCAGTCCCTGTATACTTCACTGTTTGTGTCAATGGATTTACCCCTCTGGATTTTTCATTCAAATGGCATCTATGGTACATGGTTTTTAGTGTCTGACATCTGTCACTTAGTCATCGATATTTTTAATGCTCATCATGGTGCCCTGTGTGTTACTCGGAAATTCCTTTCGATGAGTGAATGGTGTCATAGGTATGCTGTATTGGGTTGACTTCATTATTTCTGGAAAGACACGTGGAAAGTTTGTTTTTTTTTTTACTTCTGTGAATGGTTCTGTGATTCACGTTTATACCCACGTGGTTGCCTGCATGCCTGTGGCTGTGAAAATTGGCAGGGTGGAAGGAAAACTGAGGAGAGAATTCAAGTATAAGGAATGTGTTTTGGGTGAGAACAAGAAGCAGGAAAGTGATGGGGGTGTGAAGGGTGGAAAAAGAATTGTAGAATTCCAAGGTGCAGGTGAAAGGAGTCAGGATTGTGAGGAGGTAGCACCGATGTTGTGAGTAAGGAGGTCAAGGTCCCACTGGGCAGCCCATCCCCCAGATGACTAGGCCTGGGGAGCAGTTTGATTTTTCCCTCGATAATCAACAAAGAAAGTGCCACCAACCCCATCTCAAAGACAGAGCCATATAGCCGAGGTGACAGGCTCCAAAGACACTGCACTGGGCTTGAAATCTGACTGCAGACAGCCCCTCGCCATCACCTCACAGGCCTCCTGTGGACAAAGCTGCCCCAGCTGTGGGGAGGTCTCCAAGTCACGCCCCACTCCCGCCAGCCACCATTGGGCCAGGGCTGCGTCCATCAGTGGCACACACCCAGTGAGGGGTGAGCTGGCAAGCGTGGCACCTTGCAATGGCAGGTGCATGGCGCTCAGGGGCCTGCAGTGCCTGCTTGATGTTTGGCCTGGCAATGCACTGCTCTCACAGCTTCACCGCCTCTGGGGGCTTGTAAAGGGGGATCTTCAGGCTAGCAGGAGGGAAGAGGCTGGCCTTGTGTGAGAACCGACTGTGCTTAGGGCACGTCTCAGTCCAGTGCGTAAGCCCGCGTGGTGAAGAAGGGGAGTGTCAGGTTTGCGCAAGCTGCCGCCGCCGCCGCCTGCTGAAGGTGGGCATGCTGAGCGCCTGGACTTGAGGTGAGAGCGTGGCCACGAGGAGACGCCCACTTGGTGCCAGTTTCCACAGCAGTGCCACTCCTTCCCCAGTCCTTCCCCTCTGCCGTGCCTCCCCTCTCCCCTTCCCTGCCCAGGTCATTGTGCATGAGGTGGGTCCTGACGGGGCAGCAGGGTGAATTGGGAAAGGAGCGGCAGCCAGACAGATACTGGTTAGTGGACCCAGAGGGGTGGGCAGGAGGTCGTGTGCGGGGGCTCGGGCCAAGTCTGGGGCTCTGGATGCAGGCTTTGCTCCTGGAAAGGCAGGTGCCCAGGGTGTGGATAGCAGGGCTGAGGAATGCCATCTGATCCGGGCTGGGTGTTTTTTTTTTTAACCTGAAAAGATGGTGGGAGTGCCCTGGAGAGGAGGTCATGGAAACCAGGCCCTGTGTCCTGTGGGGGAACTAGGGACCTTGCCCTAAAGGCAGTGAATAGCCTCCGAGGGAGGAAAGGGGAAGACCCTTGGCCAGCACTGGGGCTTCTGACATAAGAGACGAAGGATGGGGGGTTGGTGTCTTCCCAGGGCTCCCTGGAATCCTTGTTGAGGCGTGGGGGCACACCTGACAGTGAGGTCTGCTTGGCTTGGGGAGGCACCCCTTGTGTTCACCGGGTCCTCGCACCTGGTAGGCCCTGTGTGGCAGGGACTCCTGGCCAACCCCGGTCCAATGTTTGTGGAACCTTGGCTTCCCAGGGCCAGGCACAGGGTGGATGGGAGGTTGGACAGACCCCCAAGAAGTGACTCCCCACAGCTTAAGGGAGACGTGGCCTCACTCACACAGCCCAGTCCAAGAGCTTGGCACTTGCCTGGGGAGGAAGCTGGGAGGTATCACCAGTTGGGATCAGGAGGGCCCGTGGGCAAGGTGATATTTGAGCTGCAGTGCTTGAAGGGAATGTCATGGCATGACATGACATGGCTGGATGGGCACTATGGGCAGAAGGGACATGGCACCAAGAGGGTGCTTGGGTTTGGCGGGACTGGGCATGCTTGGAAAAGCCCTGGGTATGGCCAGAAAGGCAGTGTGGCCACCAGCTGGGGACCGTGGGAAGCTGGGGGCAAAGAGCCAGCCTCAGCCTCCTCTTCAAAAGGGGAGGACACACTGGCAACTGTGCGATGGGAGGTGTGGATGTGCCTAGGGTAGAGCTTGCAAGCCTCCGGGGCTGTCCTCTATGCACCTGATCCTTCTGGGAGGGCCCTGGAACACCACCCTGGACGGCCTGTTCACCCAGTGATGTGGACACTTGTGAGCAGTCCCCGTGAAGGCTTAGGGTGTCCATCTCATTGGTGAGCAGGGTATGGGAGGTGGGACCACACACCGAGGAAGCAATTCCCCCCTAACCCTGGATGCTCTGCAGAGACGCTCAGGGCTTAATGTCCGTTCTGTACAGCCCAGCCTGTTCTCTGAGATAAGAGGGGACTGAGAAATAGTTGCTGTCCATTAGAAGGCTGGGGCCTCCTGGTGCCCTGAGCTGTTTCCTCAAGGGGTTGGGTGTTGTCCTTCCTCGAATTCACTGGGCTCAGTGAGGTCAGGCCAGCCACCTTGGGTGCCTCACAGGGCCAGGCTCTGATCTCATGCTGGATGGCTCTAGTTCCACTCCAACCCCTGACCCCACAGGGGAAACTGCCCTCATCCGTGCCTGCTCACATGCCCACATGTACTTCCCACACACCACACCCCAGAGGCGCCACTTTCAGGGACCATCCTTTCATGTCCCCTCTTACAGAGGAGGCGACCAAGGCTCGGACTCCAAAGTGAATTCAGTCTCCCAAGTGCATACAGGGACGGAGAGGGGCCTGCCCTTCACCCCAACAGCCTGTCGCCTCTGATGCCCCAGGTCCAGGGCCTGTGCCCACCTCTGGCCTGATGATACAGCTGGGGAGGCCCGGCTTAAGCCAGCCTGGCAGTGTGAAGGGCCAATACAGTGCAGCCCCTCAGCTGGTGTCCCAAAAATTTTGGTCACTGAGGGCCACCTTCTGTTCCACCATGGCCAGTGAGAAGAGCCGGCCCGTACTCCAGCCTCCTGACCCAGACTCCGCCGGGGCCACCGTCCCACTCCACCTCTGTGCGTGGTCAGTGACAAGAGCTTTGTGGCACTGGACCACGGTGGTGTGAAATAATAGCGGCGGTGTCGGCTGGGGTCTCACTTAGACCTTGAAATGAGAAAACACACAAGCAATGCTGACTGTACATGCTATGCAGCCTGAGCCCTTCCAACAGGGAAGTGGCCCCTGGATTAGAAGCCAAGTTTGGCAGTCTGTCTTGAGGTTCCTCCTATGAGCTCCCCAGAGGTACACAGGGGCCTCTGGCCTTGATTGAGCCGGCTCTCCTGCTTCTCCCTCTCGGGAGGCTTCCTCACCTTCCCAAACCTCCTTTCCTGGGCTGGTACTCTTGGAAGCCCCAAAAGTCTCTGCAGACTGGGGGCATGGGGATTGTGAGGAGCAGAGACCAGCCTAACCCAAATGAGTCTGTGGGGTGTGCAAAGCCCAGTCACACGTTCCAAGTGGAGTGTCAGCGAGGTTAGTTATAGTTACAGAGATGCTGCTGACAGTGACAGTGACCGTAGCAAGAGTGACCTTTGCTCCTTAAAGGGACACTGGTGTGTATCACAATGACCTCATCCTTAGGTAAAATTCTCTTAGCTAGTTACAGTTACTATAACTGGGTCACACTCACAATGTCATCCATTACACTTGTCTTACCAAGTTAAAGTAACCTTGTTGGTTGTGACAGAGACTGTGTCCTTATAATCTCTCTTCTTTGTGCTACTCTGACAAGAACATACCACAAATGAGATGGCCTTACTGAGCAGGAGATTATTCTTACAATTTAGAGGCTCTAAGTCCAAGGCACTAGAGGCTGAGTGGAAACACCTCAGCCTTTGGCTTCAGATGTGCCTCCTCCGCCTGGCACACTGGAGCAAGAGGTTCTCTGCACTCAGAAAGCTGTTGACAGTTGAGGCTGAAAAGTCCAAAGTATAGAAGTCAAAAGGCACAGCTCAGATTTAACAAAACTACATGGCAGGCCATTCATTCAAGTCCATTGAAAGTCCCAAGTTGGGCAGAGCATGGCAGGTGGCTGGACAATGATATGATTACATGCAGGTTGTTTTAGCGACTTACATTTATGCTGACAATGGTCATAATGACAGTGGCCTTTGCTACACTTACCTTAGCTGGTTAAACACATGTCAGCCCAGCAACACTTGCTTTAGGGACTTACATTTATGGTGATCCCGCTGTCAATGACGGTGACCTTTGCTTCACTTAGCTTCGGTACTTAAAGGCATGGGGATGCTGGCAAAAATGATAGTGACCTTAGGCAAACTTATGTTATCTAATTCCATTTACAGTGATGCTGATCACAGTGAGAGTGACCTGAAAACCTTGACATTAGGTAGATAAAATTATGGTGACCTTTATTAGACTCACCTTAGGTAGTTACATTCAGGGTGATGCTGGACACAGTGAGAGTGCCTTACTGAGACTAACCTTAGCTACGTACACTGAGGCTGATGCTGCTGACACTGACAGTGACACGAGAAAAAATAAGTTTTGATCATTACAGTTGCATTGATGGTAGGTACACTTAGTGTTACCTTAGGTATGCTTCCATGAGCTGGTTGATCTTACTTGGACTCTGGTCATACTGACAGTGGTCTCAGCTCCACTTCCCTTTTCTAGTGACACTTACAGTGACACTGGCCACACTGTGAGTGACCTAAGCTACATTTGCATTTATTAAAGTGATAGCCATTGTTAGGCAATATTCCCGATGATATAGCATTTTGGTTCACATACCTTAGCTGGTTTCAGTTAGTGTGATGCTGGTAAGAGTGACAGTGATTTGAGAGAGTGACGATAGCTCGGAACACGGTGATACTTTTCATACTCACAGGGAACTTAGTTAGACCTACTTCAACTGGTTCCGAGTATGTTGACACTTGTCCCACTGACTGTTACCTCACTTACACTTCCCATAGCTAGTACCGGTTATTGTCATGCTGGCCACGGGGACAATGACCTTGGTTAGCCTTACCATTCTTAGTTCCAGTTGCCCTCATGCTTTTCACATTGTCAGTGATTATAGCTACAGTTCTGTTACTGACAGCTATGGTGATGCTGCTAACCATGACAGTGACCTGAACTCAATGTACCATAGGTAGTTAAACTTGTAGTGATGCTCGTAGCAGTAACAGTGACCTTAGTGAGTTATGATTACATTAGCCAGTTATAGTTACTGCGATAATGGACACACTGACAATGACCTTAGCTAACTCATCTTATTTAGTTGCAGTTATGGAGATGCCCTTGACAGTGACAGTGTCCGTAGTAAGACTGACCTTGGATACCTAAAGGTACACTGATGCAGGTCACAATGACCGTATCCTTAGGTAAAAGACTCTTAACTAGTTACAGTTATTGTAACTGGTCATACTCACAATGTCATCCATTACATTTGTCTTACCTTGTTACTGTAACCTTGTTGGTTGTGACAGAGACTGTGTCCTTATAATCTGTTTTGCTGGTGCTGCTCTGACAAGAACATACCACAAATGAGATAGCCTTATCAAGCAGGAGATTATTCTTACAATTTAGAGGCTTTAAGTCCAAGTTCCATGTGCGAAGCACTAGAGGCTGGGTTGAAAGACCTCAGGCTTTGGCTTCAGATGTGCCTCCTCCTCCTGGCCCACTGGAGCTAGAGGTTCTCTTCACTCAGACAGCTGTTGACTGTTGAGGCTGAAAAGTCCAAAATAGACAAGTCAAAAGGCACAGCTCAGATTTGACCACACCACAGGCCAGGCCATTCATTCAAGTCCATTGAAAGTCCCAAGTTGGGCAGAGCATGGCAGACAGCTGGACAAGGAGTTGGTTCCATGCAGAGTTCAAGCATACTATAAAAAGGAGATCACTCCCAAAGCTGTTTCTTAGATATGGGAAGCAGACCACAAACCAAAAGCAGCTCAGCAACTCACAGAGGAGTCCACCTTGGAGTTGATTACCAGTCTCATCATGGGGAATACTACATTCAGCAGCCCAGCCACTCACCTAGGCCAAGCCAAGTTCAAACTCCACGCTGACCACCACACCTTAGGCAGGCTTACCTTAGCTAGTTATATTTATGGTGACTTGCTCACACTTACAGTGACACATGCGATATTGAATTGCCCTTAGAGAGACTTATCTTAGTTAGGCAATAATGGCAAGGCACGATGCAAAGACAGTGCTTTACTGAGTCTTCCACTAGCTAGTTCCAGTAAGGATGAATCTCGTCCTCGTGACTGTGGCTGAACTTACATTAGCTGCGTAGAGTTTCACTGATGCTAGGGGACTGACTGCTACCTCAGATATGCTTACAACAGCTTGTTACTCTTAGGATGATATTGGTCATACTGACAGTATCCTTAATTACACTTACTGAACTATTTACAGTTACAACAATGCTGGGCACACAGACAGTGACTATAGCTAGACTGCTCATACCTAATTGTAGTGGAGGTGATGCTACACAAACTGACAGTGACATTAGCTCTACTTCCTTTAGAGAGATACAGTTAGAATAATGCTGGTCACAGTGATAGTAACCTTACTGAAACTTACCTTTGCTGGTACAGTTATTTTGATGGTAGACAATATGATAGTCACCTTACTTTGCCTTCCCTTAACTGCTTACAGTTATATTGACACTGGTCCCACCTACAGAGACATTACTCGCACTTGCCTTAGCCAGTTACACTTATGGTGACACAAGTTATAGTGAAAGTCACCATCGTTACACTCACATTAGCTCATTACACTTACGGTGAGGATGGTCACTGCCAAAGTGATCTTAGTTAGACTTACCTTTGTTAGTTTCACTTACAGAACATGGGCAACATCACCAGAGACCTTATCTATTCTTATGTTGTCTAGTTAGATGTACGGTGATGCCTGTCACACTGACGGTGACCATAATGAGACTTAGTCTTGCTAATTAGAGTTATGGTGATGCTGGTCACAGTGACATGACCTTCAGTATATTTACATTAGCTACTTTTAGGTTGACTCTAGTGACAGTGACAGTGACCTCATTCTTAGCTACTTCCACTTCTGGTCATGCTTGTGACACGGACAGTGAACTGAGCTACACTTAACTTAGCTAGTTACAGTTATGGTGATGCTGGACACACTGAGAGTGACCTTGGTTAGATTTATGTTACCTAGCTACATATATGGGAGCTCTGGTAGCATAGTGGCTAAGACACTTGCCTGCTAACCAGATGGCTGGCTGTTCAAACCCACCAGCCACCCCTCGGAAGGAAGGTTGGGCAATCCTACTTCCGTAGTGATACTGCCTCGGAAACCCAAGGAGGGGTCGCTATGAGTAGGGTTTGACTCGACGGCACATAACAACAACAACAACAACAGCTACATATATAGTGATGCTGCTCACAGTGATAATGACCCTTGTCTTACCTTAACTGACTCCAGGTATGGTCATGCTGGTCACACTGACAGCGACCTTAACTACACTTACCTTAGGGAGTTACGGTTGCGATGACCATTTTGAAACTGAAAGTGTCCTCAGCTTGACTTTCCATTCCTAGTTACAGTTAAGGGGTTGCCGGTCACAATGACAATGACCTCTGCTAAACATACCTTAGCTGCTGACATTTACTCTATTGTTTGTCACAGTGACGTGGACCTAACTTAGACTTAATGCAATTGGTTACAGTTATGTTGGTGCTGTTCACAGTGACAGGGACCTTAGCTACACTTGCTTAAGCCACTTACAATTAAGGTTATGTTGGTCACAGAGACCGTGACCCTAGCTATGCTTACCTATGCTACTTACACTAATGGTGACACTGCTCACACTGACAGTGACCTTAACTACACGTATATGGGCTAGTCACATTTATGCTGATTCTAGGAACATGAACAGTGACCAAAGCTAGACTTATTTTAACTTCTTACAGTTAAGGTGGTGCTCTTCACAGTGATAGTGACCAAATATATTCTTGATTTAGCAACTTACATTTATGCTACCAATGGTCACAAGGACAGTGGCCTTTGTTGCACTTACATTAGCTAGTTAAGCACATGTGACCCTTGCTACACTCCCTTTAGAGACATATATTTATGGTGACCCTGCTCTCAATACCAGTGACCTTTGCTTCACTTAGGTTTGCTCCTTAGAGACATGGGGATGCTGGCAAAAATAAAAGTGACCTTAGGAAAACCTAAGTTAGCTAATTCCAGTCACAGTGATGCTGATCACACTGAAAGTCACCTGAAAACCTTGACATTAGCTAGATAAAATTACGGTGACCTTTATCAGACTCACCTTAGATAATTACATTCTGGGTGATGCTGGACACAATGAGAGTGCCTTACTGAGACTACACTTAGCTATTTACAGTAAGGCTGATGCTGGTGACACTGACAGTGACCTCAGCAAAACTAAATTTTGATCATTACAGTTACATTGATGGTAGGCACACTTAGTGTTACCTTAGTTATGCTTCCATGAGCTAGTTGCTGTTACTGGTACTCTGGTCATACTGACAGTGGTCTTAGCTACACTTCCCTTTACTAGTGACACTTATGGTGACACTGGCCACACTGTGCATGACCTCAGCTATATTTACATTTGTTAAAGTGATGGCCATGCTGTTCCCAATGATAGTGCATTTTGGTTCACATACCTTAGCTGGTTTCAGATAGGGTGATGCTGGTAAGGGTGACAGTGATTTGAGAGTGACCATAGCCCGAAACACGGAGATGTTTTTCACACTCACAAGGAATTTAGTTATACCTATTTCAACTGGTTACGAGTATGTAAACTTTTGTCCCACTGACATTTACCTCACTTACACTGACCATAACTAGTTCCAGTTACCATCATGCTGACCATGGGGACAATGACCTTAATTAGCCTTACCTTTCCTAGTTCCAGTTACCCTCATGCTGTTCACACTGTCAGTGATCATAGCTACAGTTGTGTTACTAACTGAGAGCTATGGTGATGCTGGTAACCATGACAGTGACTTGAACTCAATGTACCATAGATAGTTAAACTTGTAGTGATGCTTGTCACAGCAACAGTGACCTTAGGTAGTGATTGTTACGTTAGCCAGTTATAGTGACTGGGATCATGGACACACTTACACTGACCTTAGCTACCCTCATCTTAGTTAGTTGCAGTTATGGACATGCCCTTGACATTGACAGTGAGCGTAGTAACACTGACCTTTGCTACTTAAAGGGACAGTGATGCGGGTCACAGTGACCGCATCCTTAGTTAAAAGACTCTTAGCTAGTTACAGTTAGTGTAACCGGGTCACACTCACAATGTCATCCATTACACTTGTCTTACCTATTTACAGTAACCTTGTTGCTTGTGACAGAGACAGTGTCCTTATAATCTGTCTCTCCTCAGCCCACACTGTTCAGAAAGGGTGTACCAGGCCTGTGCATGCCACTGCAGCCACTGGTGAATGTGGGTACACTGGGTGTCTCGACTTGAGGTGAGTGCGAGGGCAGGAGGGGACACCTACTGGGTGCCCAGTTCCACGAAAGTGACGCCTCTCCCCCAGTCCTTCCCTCCGACGTGCCTCCCCTCCGTCCTTCCCTGCCCAGGTCATTGTGCATGAGGTGGCACATGTGACCCTAGCTACACTTTCTTTAGAGACATACATTTATGCTGACCCTGCTCTTAATGCCAGTGACCTTTGCTTCACTTAGATTCCCTCCTTAAAGACATGGGGATGCTGGCAATAATAACAGCGACCTTAGGCAAACTTATGTTACTAACTCCAGTTACAGTTATGCTGATCACACTGAGAGTGACCTGAAAACCTTGCATTAGCTAGATAAAATTATGGTGACCTTTATAAGACTCACCTTAGATAATTACATTCAGGGTGATGCTGGACACAGTGAGAGTGCCTTACTGAGACTAACCTTAGCTACTTAACACTTAGGCTGATGCTGGTGACACTGAAAGTGACCTCAGAAAAACAAAATTTTGTTCATTACAGTTGCATTGCTGGTAGGCACATTTAGTGTTACCTCAGGTATGCTTCCAAGAGCTAGTTGCTGTTACTGGGACTCTGGTAATACTGACAGTGATCTCAGCTACACTTCCCTTTAGTAGTGACACTTATGGTGACACTGGCCACACTGTGAGTGACCTCAGCTACATTTACATTTGTTAAAGTGATGGCCTTGCTGTTCCCAATGATACTGTATTTTGGTTCACATATCTTAGCTGGTTTCAGATAGTGTAATGCTGGTAAGAGTGACAGTGATTTGAGAGAGTGACCTTAGCCCGTAACACGGTGATGCTTTTCACACTCACATGGAACTTAGTTATACCTACTTCAACTAGTTATGAGTATATTGACCCTTGTCTCACTGACAGTTACCTCACTTACACTTACCATACCTAATTCCAGTTACCGTCATGCTGACCATGGGGACAATGACCTTAGTTAGCCTTACCTTTCCTAGTTCCAGTTACCGTCATGCTTTTCACACTGTCAGTGATCATAGCTACAGTTCTGTTACTAACTGACAGCTATGGTGATGCTGGTAACCATGACAGTGACCTGAGATCCATGTACCATAGATAGTTAACTTTGTAGTGATGCTCATCACAGCAACAGTGACCTTAGCTAGTTATTGTTACGTTAGCCAGTTATACTTACTGGGATCATGGACACACTGACACTGACCTTAGCAATCCTCATCTTAGTTAGTTGCAGTTATGGAGATGCCCTTGACAGTGACAGTGACAGTAGTAACACTGACCTTTGCTACTTAAAGGGACACTGATGCGGGTCACAATGATCACATCCTAAGGTAAAAGACTTAGTTAGTTGCAGTTACTGAAACCGGGTCACATTCACAATGTCATTCATTACACTTGTCTTACCTAGTTACAGTAATCTTGTTGGTTGTGACAGAGACTGTGTCCTTATAATATGTCTTCATGGTGCTGCTCTGGCAAGAACATACCGTAAATGAGATGGCCTTACCAAGCAGGAGATTATTCTTACAATTTAGAGGCTTGAATTCCAAGGTCCAGGTGCGAGGCACTAGAGGCTGGGTGGAAACACCTCAGGCTTTTGCTTCAGATGTCCCTCCTCCTCCTGGCCCACTGGAGCTAGAGGATCTCTTACTCACACAGCTGTTGACAGTTAAGGCCAAAAAGTCCAAAGCAGACAAGTAAAAATGCACAGCTCAGATTTGACCACACCACAGGGAAGGCCATTCATTCAAGTCCATTGAAAGTCCCAAGTTGGGCAGAGCAGGGCAGGCAGCTGGACAAGGCGTTGGTTACACACAGGGTCCAAGCATACTATAAGAAGGAAATCACTCCCAAAACTGTTTCTTAGATATGGGAAGCAGATCACATGCCAAAAGCAGCTCAGCAACTCATAGTGGAGTCCACCTTGGAGTTGATTGCCACTCTCATCATGGGGAATACTACATTCAGCTGCCCAGCTACTCACCCAGGCCAAGGCAAGTTCAAACTCCATGTTGACCACCACACGTTAGGCAGGCTTACCTTAGCTAGTTATAATTATGGTGACTTGCTCACACTTACAGTGATACATGCAATATTAAATTGTGCTTAGAGAGACTTATTTTAGTTAGGTAATAATGGTGAGGCAGGATGCAATGACAGTGCTTTACTTAGGCTTCCACTAGCTAGTTCCAGTAATGGTGAATCTCGTCATCGTGACCGTGGCTGAACTTACGTTAGCTGTGTAGAGTTTCATTGATGCTAAGGGACTGACTGCTACCTCAGCTATGCTTACATCAGCTTGTTACACTTAGGATGATATTGGTCATACTGACAATGTCCTTACTTACACTCACTGAACTATTTATAGTTACAATGATGCTGGGCACACAGAGAGTGACTTTAGGTAGACTGCTCATACCTAATTGCAGTGGAACTGATGCTGCACAAACTGACAGTGACATTAGCTCTACTTCCGTTAGAGAGATACAGTTAGAATGACGCTGGTCACAGTGATAGTAACCTTACTGAAACTTACCTTTGCTGGTACAGTTACTTTGATGGTAGACAATGTGACAGTCACATTACTTTGTCTTCCCTTAACTGCTTACAGTTATATTGACATTGGTCCCACCGACAGAGACATTACTCGCACTTGCCTTAGCTAGTTACACTTTTGGTGACACAAGTTATAGTGAAAGTCACCATCGTTACACTCACATTAGCTCATTACACTTATGGTGAGGATGGTCACTGCCAAAGTGATCTTAGTTAGACATACCTTTGTTAGTTTCACTTACAGATCATGGGTAACATCACCAGAGACCTTATATATACTTATGTTGTCTAGCTAGAGGTACAGTGACGGTGACACTGGTCACACTGACAGTGACCACAATGAGACTTAGTCTTGCTAGTTACAGTTATGGTGCTGCTGGTCACAGTGACAGTGACCTTCAGTATATTTACATTAGCTACTTTTAGGTTGACTCTAGTGACACTGACAGTGACCACATTCTTAGCTACTTCCACTTCTGGTCATGCTTGTGACACTGACAGTGAACTGAGCTACACTTAACTTAGCTAGTTACAGTTATGGTGATGCTGCTCACAGTGATAATGACCTTGTCTATCTTAGCCTTGTCTAGCATAGGCACTGAAACAAGGCGGGCTTGTG